>NC_043015.1:6937594-6940094 GCF_006345805.1 Octopus sinensis
AGCGGTGTCAGCGGTTTCAATGACATTTGCTATCTACTTTTCCATTTTGTCTTCTGTTATTTACCATGACCAGGCGTTGAGCTGGTGGAATCTTCAGTGCGTCGGAAAAATCGCTTAGTGGGATTTCTTCCGGCATTTTTCAAATTTGCCTTTCGTCCACGCAGGGTCGATCAAAGAAACATCAGTCGAGCACTAGGGTCAATGTTAACCACTCATTCACACATACACACTCACACACAGACTAACACACACCATATTACAAACACACAAACTCACAAACAAACACATGCACAAATTTAAGCCTTGTACCCATTGCACAAGGCGTCAGAATCGTTAGCGGTGAGCTGGCAGATACGTTAGCACACAAGGCGAACTGCTTAGCGGTATTTCGTCTGCCGTTACATTCTAAATTCAAATTCCGCCGAGGTCGACTTAGTCTTTCTTCCTTTCGGGGTCGATTAGATGAGTACCAGTTACGCACTGGGGTCGATATAATCGACTTAACCCGTTTGTCTGTCCTTCTTTGTCCCCTCTATGTTTAGCCCCTTGTTGGTAGTAAAGAAATAGGTATTTCGTCTGCCGTTACGTTCTGAGTTCAAATTCTGCCGAGGTCGACTTTGCCTTTCATCATTTCAGGGTCGATAAATTAAGTACCAGTTACGCACTGGGGTCGATGTAATTGACTTCATCCCTTTGTCTAACCTTGTTTCTCACCTCTGTGTGAAGCCCCTTGTGGGCAATAAAGAAATAATCGTTAGCGCAGAGGCCAAAATGCTTAGCCACATTTCTTCTGGCTTTACATTCTAAGTTCAAATTTTGGCAACGTAGACGTTGTCCCCTCCTCTTTTCGGTGTCTATAAAATAAGCAACTGTTAAATACTGGGTGAGATCTAATGGGCTAGCTCCCCCTACCGACACACCACAACACATCAGGCTTTGTAACCAAAACGAAAAGAGTTATTTTGTCTAACACAAACAACCCATACACAGATATACGGATACACACTTATTGACCCCCATTACTTTCTTGTGTCACTCTAAATTATAGTAGGATTTAAGTATTATTTTCCCTAAATTCCTTCAGCCACAAAAATTGCAAAGAGAAGCTATGTAATTATTTTTGTCTGTAGTACTGATGCAAAGTTTGCTAAAGAAATATAATGGTGAATCCTATATGTTGGAAAGCTATATGTTCATCTGCTCCGAGGAGAGAGGTGTATTTCAAATTGGCGTAACTTTTTCATTGATCGATTAAATGGAGCCGTTTGAAACGGCCGTAATGCACTGATACCTGGACATCCTTGATACTTACTTGCTTTTTATTCACCTAACTTCGAGCTACGCGGTACATAGGTATAGAAATAAATATTTAGATATTCATACATGCTTGTACACTTATTATGTATGTTCTATCATTTACCGTTTACTTGTTGCAGTCATTGGATGACAGCTATGCTGGGACAGCGGCTTCAAGGGATTTTAGTCAAACAATTTCGATCCCAGTACTTATTTTTAAAGCTTAGTACTAATTCTATAGGTCCCTTTTATTGAACCACTATGTTACGGGAACGTAAAACAATTCGGATAGTCAGGTAGCGGTGAAGGACAAATATCACTGAAAAACACACACACACACACACTACCACAGATGGAAACACACATAAACGATGAGCTACTTTTAGTTTCCGTTCAAGAAATCCGTTCATATGATTTAAGCTGGCGGTGTACTATATTAAATGACACTAAGCCTAGGTACCTCACACACTGTGGGACTGAACCCAAACTCACAGGCTTGAGGACCAAACTTCCTAACCACACAGCTATCCTTGCGTCGAAATATCTGCTCACTTTCTTATTATATGTTAGCTAGACAATGAACTTCGGAAATACTTCGCAAAAAATAAGTAGAATGTGGTAACATTTCCGACACATTTCACCATATTTCAAAGGAGTGGGTTAACTTGTGAAAGCATTCTGTGACGCCGAAGGAGCGCATTCTGTTAAATTCATTTTACATCAATGATATTGCGGATTTCCTTTACGATCCTATGTCTATTTTATTAATTCCGACGTACAAGTATTCTTCATATTTTGTTCTCCTCTCTGACACACCCCGTTTAATCTCTCACTACCCCCTACTCTCTCCCTCCCTTTTTCTATCTTTCTCCATTCTCTCTGTCGCTGCTTCTACATCTCTTTCACACTCATACATTTTTTTAAGGAAAATAAAATGAGGCTAGTAACATCCTATTAATTTACATGTACATACATCATACATACATGTATATACGCATATATATATATGTATATACGCATATATATATATGTACATATACATATATATATGTACATATACATATATATATATGTACATATACATATATATATATGTACATATACATATATATATATGTATATATACATGTACACATGTGTATATATGCATACATATATATATACACATACATACATATATATATATACATATATATACACATAC
>NC_043015.1:6942594-6950094 GCF_006345805.1 Octopus sinensis
CAATTTTAATTTTTTGAAAATTAACCTCAACTTTATGGAGGAAAACTATTTTAATATTCTCACCTACTCTGCATTTCGATCGGTTTGATTTTTTGAAAGTCAACCGGTGAATTATTCTAATATGTTATGCTATGTACATGCATGAGCCTATCATTAAATGGGAGCAAAACTACCGCAACTTCACAAAAGTTGGGAGTGTAAATCTATTCCTATGCTATCCCGGAATTTTACACGCGCGCGTATTATTATTATAGCCAAAATGGTAAGTGCGTCACCCAGAATGCCTTTGTGTTGTTTCGGTCTATGTTCGGTGAATCCTATTACACCCGATTCTCATTACTTTTCGTGTTTTTCTAAGAATGGTGAAACACGTACCAAGCATAGAACGAGAATTGATATAATCAATTTAATCTCTTGAATACTCTCTATCTACTGCAATCTTGAAATACTCTCTATAAATTTTCATCAGAGAGAACAATACAAATATCATTCGGGAATTATTGGATTGGAAGCACTCCGTCGATTACCACGACGAGGGTTCCGGTTGATCCGATGAACGGAACAGCCTGCTCGTGAAATTAACGTGTAAATGGCTGAGCACTCCACAGACACGTGTACCCTTAACGTAGTTCTCGGGGATATTCAGCGTGACACAGAGAGTGACAAGGCCGGCCCTTTGAAATACAGGTACAACAGAAACAGGAAGTAAGAGTGAGAGAAAGTTGTGGTGAAAGAGTACAGCAGGGATCACCACCATACCCTGCCGGAGCCTCGTGGAGCTTTAGGTGTTTTCGCTCAATAAACACTCACAACGCCCGGTCTGGGAATCGAAACCGCGATCCTACGACCGCGAGTCCGCTGCCCTAACCACTGGGCTATTGTGCCTCCTCGGGGATTATATGTGTATCTGTCTAATATTAGAATAGAAAATATTCTATTATTCAATCCATAATATAATAGAGACTGAGACAGGAACAATTTTAATGAAATACTTAGAATGCACATAATATACCATACCGTAATACTGGACACGCTCCAGATAGGTAGCGAAAATCTTTAATAGAAATTCTGCTGGAACTAACCTAAAGATGTTTGAACGATATAAGATCGTAGATTTCTTACTAAACTCCAAAATTATACGTACTAAACATCTGTGTAAACGTAAAATAGACTGTAGAAATAGAACTAAATGCTACTCTTTGTGGAAAGTTTTAACGTACTGTCCCGTTGGAAAATTTGTATATGGCTCGAAATAGGCGTACAGGATTAACAAAGAATGCGGCTTCGTTACACAGAAGCTAGAGCAATTCAACATCATAATTAAAATATGTTTATTACAATAAAATGTAGCATTACTGGCAGTAATTTTAATTTCCGAATCCTTAAACGGTATATTCTGCGCTCAACCCTTATCTATCTATCTATCTATCTATCTATCTATCTCGATAGATAGATAGATAGATAGATAACTTTCTTTTATTAGCCACACAGGGCTGAATACAGAGGGGACAAATACAAATGCAGAGCTTTTCTTTTCGAGGGTGGAAAAAAATAAAAAATGTAAGATTGCGATCAAAAGGGATCGAAAGGAGGAAAAAAAAGGAAAAAAAAGAAAATCGTGTATCACAGAAATAATGGTGTAAACATTGATATAACAAGATTGGGTTCATCCGTGGGAAGAAAAGCCTACAGAAAAGACCACGGGAACCCCAGTCAGGGAGGAAATAAACACATGAGGTCAAAAATGCTCTCTTTCTTTCTTTTTTACGATCTACAGGATCATGCTCAAAATGGTTTCGTTACTAGCACGCACCATCTTTGCAACATTCACCCATCTTTTTTTGAATCTTTCGCGAGACAAAACTTCCCTCTCCATTCTCACCTTCCTTTTCAAGTGGTACTTGAAAAAGTTGATGAGCGATTGGCCAGAGAGGTAAGTGTTTGTCTCTAATCCTTTCGCTCGAGTCCACCACACACATTCTTTCACCATGGCCACCAGTACGATGAAAACTGCCTTGCCTTCCGGTTGAGGGAAGGGGGCGGAGCAATTCTCACGATAGACTCGGCCGATAGGCGGATTCGTCCCACACGTGACAGCAGCCGTTCGGCATAAGCCCACAGGTCGGAAATGGTTGGACATTGCACGAGTGCGTGCAGAACGGTTTCGTCGCTCTGACCGCATCTCGGGCAAGTCGGTCCAGTGTGTCTGGAACCGTGTCTGTAGAGCTTATCCCGAACAGGTAATGCTTCTCGATAGCACTGCCAGGCCAGGGATCTTTGGTGATTGTTCATAGGTCCCGGCCCGAAAGTTGTCCTGAACAGGCGGGTCAGGTGTTCCTCGTCGACGCCCAGACTCTGCCCGAGTTCGTCGTCGCACCTCCCCTCCTCTAATCCTCTATAGAATGCCTTTGTTGTGATGGAGTCGCACAAGTTCGATCCCGGACGGCAGAGTTGCTTGAGAGCAACGCGACACTCGCGGTGCCATTCGCCTAGCCTCGGTCTCTGCTTGATCCATGACTGTAGTTCGTCCAAGGAGACGAGCTGCGGGAAAGCGCGCCGCACAAAAGGCGACCACCCCTGTTCACCGTTGTCTATGAAGCGCCGGAGATGTCGCAGTCTCAGCGCATGTCTGCGCATCATCAACCACGGCATGCCCAGCCCTCCATTTAGCGGGTGTTGGCAGCAAATGGATCGCCTAACCATCGGAACGTTTCCCTTCCACAAGAAGCGGAAGAGTATGGGTTCCAGTTTGGTGATGGTAGGGTCGGGACAAGGCACGACGGTCAGACGATACTCGATGACGGATGCGATGTACGCGTTCGCCACCTCCGCCCGACCTTTTAGGGATAGCTTTCTCTCAGTCCATTTCTGGGTGAGAGTAGCCACCCTAGTCGTTATCTCGCCCCAGTTCTTCTCCATTTGGAGGTCCGGACCGAACCAGACCCCGAGCAATTTAACCGGTCCGTCCGTCCAGCGTCCCACGATGGAGACGCTGTTGGACGGCATGGGCTTGCTTCTCCAGGTGCCGAGCCGCAAGCCCACTGACTTTTCCCGGTTAATTTTTGCTCCCGTTACCGCTTCGTATTCTTTCAGTGTCTCGCCGACCAGCTCGATGTGCTCGTAGCTCGACACTATTACGGTGACGTCATCCGCGTATGCAGACACGCTCCTCCCGCATCCCAGCTCTCGTGGGATGCCCCTCAGCGTCGCCAGTTTCCGCAGTAGTGGCTCAAGAGTCAGTACATACAGCAGCGATGAGAGGGGGCATCCCTGACGAACCGAACGCATGATGTTAAAAGGTCTGGATAGATGACCATTTACGCGAACTACTGAGCGGATGCCGCTGTATAAGGCAGCGATCCAACCGCGGAAAACTGGACCGAAACCAGCCGCTTTGAGGGCAGCCTCCAAGTAGTGATGGTCTACCCTATCGAAGGCTTTTGATTGATCCAAATTGATCAGCGCCCCACCCATGCCAGGATTTTTAACTACCCTGTCTATGATGTAGCGCATCAGGTGGAGGTTGTCATGAATACTTCTACCCGGCACGGCGCATGTTTGCGCCTTGTCGATTAGTTTCTTGATGACAAGCGCCAACCTCTCGGCTAACACCTTGGCCAAAATTTTCAAATCTGCGTTGAGCAGAGTGATGGGCCTGAAATTATCTATGGCGTCCCCCTTGTTTGGGTCTTTCTTGATCAGTGCCACTGCTCCTCGCTTTACAAAAGCAGGAATACTCCCGTTCTGCTGCCAGTTGCAGTAGACAGCTGCCAAGACGCCTCCAAACAAGTCTGGCATATGAAAATAAAATTCGTAGGGCAGACCATCCAAGCCTGGTGACTTGTCTCTCGCGCAGCCTACCATCGCATCCTGTACGTCCGCAGCTGTGATAGGCTTTTCACAAGACTCCACCTCCCTTGCTGAGAGTCGTGGCAAGGCATGCAGGTAGGCACTAAAGTCCACTCTGCTTTCTGACTCACCACTTGTCCCAAACAGTTGGGTGAAGTGTTGTTGAAAAACCCCACACATCCTTTTAGGCTCGAGCAATTCGCGCCCCTGTTCATCTATAAGAGACTTGATGGTGGCTCTGTTGCCTCGTTGCGTCTCCACCACTCGGGCCTCTTGGGCGGCTCCAACTCCTTCGTTCCTCAGAGCACGCATCCTAGCTCTGACAACGCATCCTTCGTGTTTGGCGTTGAGGTGTTGGTCGAGGGCCAATCTCGCCGCCAGTACGTTGGACGCGATGCCAGTTCTAAGTGCCTCTTCTAAAACCTTAACTAAATCTCCCTCTATTCTATTTCGGTCTAATGCTAGGGCTCTACTGTATCTGACTGATTCTGCTTTAATCGCTTTTTTTAGGGCATACCACCATCTGTTGTTGATGATGGTACCCGTCAAAGCTCTCTTAACTAATGTGCTGATCCGGTCCCTGTAAACCTGTCGTGCTGTAAAAGACGCGTTCAGTTTCCAGTAACCAGGACCCTGCCTATGTGTCTTATCTAAGTCAAGTGTACAAGTCACAAACTTGTGATCTGTGTAACTGACTATATGAAATTGTGGACAACCTACACTATTTTTATCTATTGTCCTACAGAAAACTCTAAGTATGATCTGGACGACCCGATGCGGTTACTCCATGTCCACATTGGCACATTCGGGTGGTCCAGTCGGTACCTGTCAGACAGTTGGAAACGTCTGAGCAGGTCTTTGAGGCATTTGCATCCCCTTCTATTGCTATCTCTGCCCACGTAGTCTAGATGCGTGTCCAGGGTGGCATTCCAATCCCCATACTAAAAGTAAAGGACGAGACGTTCCCATGAAAGACTCTAGACGTCGATAGATAGATAGATAGATAGATAGATAGATGATAGATATATAGATGATAGATAGATGATAGATAGATAAATAGATGATAGATAGATGATAGATAGATGATAGATAGATAGATGATAGATAGATAGATAGATAGATAGATAGATAGATAGATAGATAGATAGATAGATAGATAGATAGATGATAGATAGATAGATAGATAGATAGATAGATAGATAGATAGATAGATAGAGAGAGAGAGAGAGAGAGAAAGAGAAAGAAAGAAAGAGAAGGGGAGGGGCAGACAGACAGCCAGATATTCATACCATGTGTAAACATATTGAAGAAATGCAACTTATGTGTAACTGAAAGATCATAGGTTCATTTTAGATTCAAGAATTCGACCAACTGCTTAATTTCAGATCTGATATTTTCTGTAAATGTCAGCATAGATACAAATTTCTCTCCGGACTTAGTACTCTTTTCTGTTGACTTATTTTATGGTTAGTTTATAGCTTTCATGATAAAGTGAACGTAATTGTGGTTTTCTTTGTTTTATTCACCGTTCTATTCACTTCTTTATTCACTTCTTGCATCAATCTTAAATCTCGTTTCCTCACATGGCTTCTTATAGTTCAGCGTCCGTATTTTCAAATAGAACAAAGCATGAGTTCAAGGCTTGAGGATTGCTTGTCGACACAAGGCACATTAAAAAAAAAAACAAGCTATATATATATATATATATATTTACACATATGTATATATACATGTATATATACATTTACATACTATTGGATTTTACTGATAAGGTATTGGAATCTTTCATTGTGTATAATCTCTATACTTAGAATGAACAATTTGAAATACTGTTGGATTTATCTCATAAGTTATTGGAATCCTACATATATCCCATTCTGCCTATAAAATGGATCTACAAATTCAATATCCTTACATATCTCTCATCTATTTTCTTTCCTCCACCTCATTCTCTCGTCTCCGATGAAGGGATATAATTAATAACTATCCTGGAAACAGCTGTAAGACCTTCTATCTATAAAGTTCTAAAATCTACACAGCATTGTTTTTTTATCTCATTACGCAAAAAATTCACACACACACACACACACACACACCATATATATACACATGTATATATACAAACACACACACACACACACATATATATATATACATGTATATACACAAATACACACACACATATATATGTATATATACAAATACACAAACTCATACATATAAATATATATATATATACATGTATATATACAAATACACACACACATATATATATGTATGTATGTGTATGTAAGTATGTGTCTATATACGTTTGCATATATTTACATGTATATATAGAGAGAGGGGCATATAGATTTATAGATACTTGTATATTTTATCTATCCATCTAATTACATTTATATATATACATGCATACATTTATATATATATATACGCATTTATTTATATATATATATATATATATATATATATATACACATGCATGTAAATATACATACATACAAACATGTATATATACATATGTCTGTGTTTGTGTATACTTTCATGTATACATGCATACACACATACATCGTATAAATGAAAGCAGTCACAGACGCATACTCATTCACACAGATCGGTAGATATGCAAATTATTTCGTTTCAGATGTATTCCTTTGTTCAAAGCTGCCTCTAACTCAACATATATTTATTTTGCAAGAAATCCCTGTCGATTCCGTTAAAGTCCAAATAAGATTTATTTATTGTTCAAATACTTGTTGTATCTACCAGAGGAAATAAGCAATTTGTTTATTGAGGCAGTTGCGATTTTTCAATAAATCATAGAATTAACAATGGACAAGTGCAATATCTACTCTGTTATATTACAGCTGGATTCTTGTTTTCGCAGTGGTTCTAGGACTTGCGTTTTCTTTTTTCTAATAATGCTGTTTCGTATTTCCAGCGACTTACTTGGCACTTGTTCTTGTATGTTGCTATTGTCATTTGTTAATATCGTTGTCTTAGTTGATGTTTCTTTTTAAAATTATTGTTGTTGTTCTTCTTCTTCTTGTTAATGTTGTTATTTCTCGTTTGCTATTTATTATTTTTGTTTTCCCTTTGAATTCATCTACTTCTTTCTAGAGTTGTCATCATCATCATCCCTGTCATCATTGTTACAAACACCACCAGTACCACCATCGCTTCGCCGCCACCATCACCACCACCATTATTGCTACGGCTGCTGCTGTTGTTCCTAGAACCACTACTAATATACGATTATTATTATTATTATCATCATCATCATCATCTCAGTTTTTCATTTCTTACTTTCTTCCTTCTTTTCTTCTCTTCGACTTCTGTTTTCTTTTGTGTCATTGTCTTGATAATAATAATAATAATAATAGTAGTAATAAAAATAATAATAATAATAATGATAATAATAAAAATAATAATAATAATAATGATAATAATGATAGTAATAATAATAATAATAATAATAATAATAGTAATAATAATAATAATGATAATGATAATAAAAATATTAATGATAATAATAATGATAACAACAACAATAATAAATAATGTAACAGCAACAACAACAGCGGCAAGAACAAAAACAACTTTGATTTCTTTGTTTTATACAAATTGGTTTCTTTTTCTTCGTGCGTTTTT
>NC_043015.1:6955094-6972594 GCF_006345805.1 Octopus sinensis
AAGTCGATTATATCCATCCTAGTGCGTAACTGGTACTTATTTAATCGACCCCGAAAGGATGAAAGGCAAAGTCGACCTCGGCGAAATTTGAACTCATAACGTAGCGGCAGACGAAATACCGATTAGCTTTTCTCCCGGCGTGCTAACGATTCTACCAACTCGCCGCTTTAGCTATATACCTGGGTAATGAAAGAAGACCCTTACGCACTGACACAGACTGTCAGAAAAGCACACTCATGGATATCTGCACAAATGTACACACACAAGTAACACAGAAACTGTACACATGCTTACACACAAACATCATTCTGTAACTTTCATGTGCATTGAATTTCATGTACACGAACAGAGATCGTGTGTATACTGATAACTAATAAGTTGTTTTTCTTTTTTTCTTTTGTGTTTTTTTCTTTTTTTCCTCTTTTACGATCCCTTTCGATCGAAAACCTACCCCACTTTTTTTTCTCCCCCAAAAGAAAAGCTCTACTTTGTAATCCGTCCCGTCTGTGTGCAGCCCTGTGTGGCTAATAAAGAAACATATCTTATACAGATACCAGACTTTTTTCATAAACCGCATATGTATTCTCTACTATCGTGGCTAGATTGAGTAGAATAAAAGTCTGAAATTATGTACAGGTCTATTGTTCCATCTGATCGTTTTCTCCACATGCTTTAATTCAAAATATTGCTCGTGAGCAAGATAATTCATAACTCCTATTTTACATTGAAATAAATATCGTTTCATTGAATAACTTATGATTAGTTAAGGCTGTGATGCTAAACGTACCATTAATTCCACCCGGCCGTTTCTCAAACAAACGGCAGATATTAATATAGAAGCATAGATGCACACATATGCACATAACAAATACGAATACATACACGCATATATACTCATACATACATACATACACACATGCAGATGCATAAGTATGCATGTGTATAAAACTTGATTTCGATGTGTAATTCTTGACGAAAGGAAGTCTTTAGAATATTGATGTCTTCAAGAGATTAAGTTACTGTTTCTTCTTAGAACGTTATAGAAATGATGTTGAGAAGCATATCAGCAAATCTACATTCTCTAAATAACAAACTTCTTTTGGTATACGCTGTATATACGACAAGACAATAACTTCCGATAAAAGACATATACAGACAAGTTGACATTCTGATCAAATGATATTTGGATATTTGCTAATATTGTTTTCTTGCATCGTAAGTTCGAAAATTTTGTGGTATTATTTTTTCCAGGAACAAAAGGATCTCCTTCGGTTTCTACAATGATTGAATGTTTCTTTGTTCGATCGACTGAATATATATATATATATAATATATATATATATATATATATATATATATATATATATATATTCTGTTGAAAGTTGAGGTAGAGACACATGTACTATTAACGTAATCGCCGGGCGGAATCAGTGGGAGAAATTTTGGTAAAGTCAGACATTTGAATTACAAATGTTATGCATCCGATAAGTTTTCGAACATTTTCCGTCAACTCAGATTCTTCTGGCTGATGTGAGCAACATCGATATATCTATGTAGACGCAAACACAAAAACCTACACACATATAAACACAAAGCCAAATCCACACGCTCAAACATATAGCCATACATATATACATATAAATGTATGTAAATCAATCTATTTTTCTTTCTCTTTCTCTCTATACATGTACACATACATATAAATATACACACATACAGGTATGTGTGTGCGTGTGCACGTAGACATACATGTATATATTCATGCATATATACAAACGCATAGGTACATAAATATATATTTATATATATAGACTTGTATACATACTTTTAGAAATAAAATTTTTTATATGAAGGACGTGGATAAATTGACATTTTATGAGAAGGATATGCGTGATGTGAAAGTTGACATAAAGATTCATGCATACGCTTGTGCGTTTTGGTGGAAAGATTGGGGATGTTACGCATATTTATGGATGTTGATATAAATTTTTATGCAATCTTCTATTTCATTGGATTGGTGCTGTGTCTTTTGATCAAGCAGTGTAACGATGTAATTGCAGAATAGTGTGTTTGGAATAGAGTTCTGTTGCACGCGAATAAGTTCATATAAAAAACACAACTAACTGGATTGTGTAAATATTTATTTTTTATTTTATTATATTTTGTTAATTTGTCTTTATTTATTTACCGATTTTTATGAGGGAAACATTTTTAAAAAGAGATTATTTTAATTATGTTGTTGACGATATTGTTATGCACAAGGAGTAAAACTTTGTTACTGGATTGTATGATTCCACTTTGGCTCAAACGTTCTTATTAATGGTAATGTTAATCTTATTAAAGCCATTGAGGATCCATATTTAGATGCATAACGTTGTGTCTGATCTGTTTATATTTATAAATAAGTGTAGATGCCGGCTAATAATAAGCTTTAATATGTTGACCGTGAAGCCAATGTAATATCTTAAGAGCTTGTTATGAGGTTTGCATAATATATCATATTACCATATTGGCGTTATTTGTAAGGACATAGCTTTCAAGAGACAATAGATGCAACATCAGAAGCCGGAGTTAGATCAGGATCAAATAATTATTTGGGAGTCGATCTTCAAACAATTTCGGCAGAAATCAGGTGTAGTAGTGTGATACATGTAAGAACGAATGAAGCTTGACCAGTATTTATGCATGTATATCAATAATATATTTCATGGAAGATGTACTGATGTGTAGATTGAACTGCTTGATGCGGCATTTTGTTTGTCATTCTTTTTCTTCTTGCTATTGTGAGAGTATTGCTTCTTTATAATTACTAACCTTGAAGTTATTTTTTCTGCAGATATAGGCCATATACCTAACCAGTGTTCCTTTTCAGAGTATGAACTGCATCAAAATGATTATTATGAACAAATGATGATGGCACGTGTGGCGTGCATACATTGTATGTTCTGAAAAGGATTTTAGGGTATGTATTAGCAGTCGAGAGAGGGTGTTTAGGCAGTCTAATGTTCTTAGGATGATAACCATGGTAAATTTGAAACCAAATTGTTTGTCTGTGTAGGGAGGTGAGCTTCTCTCTGAAATTACGCTTCAGAGATTCATATTACTAAGATTCATATACGTACTTGTATATATATATATATATATATATACATATATAATTATATACGCATATATATCTCTCATGATACTCAGATATAAATATTTTAATGTATGAAAAGACATTTATAGACTCACAACAATAATATACGCTAGTATGTCAAGACCTTTATCTTATCGCCTTTTAGAATCATCTCAAACTTGAGTGTTCTTCCAGTGATCAAAGTATATATATATATATATATATATATATATATATATATGTGTGTGTGTGTGTGTGTGTATGCATACATGCATAGATACTTATATACTTAACCATACACATGTTTGTGTATGTGAATATATATATATATATATATAGGGAAAATACTTACATACTTAACCATGCATATATTTGTGTGTGTTTGTGTGCATTTATATGTGTTTTTTTTTTATAAATTTGCATGTGTGTTTTATGATAATGTTAGAATATATTAATATAAATATATTAATCGAAAGTTTAATCCAATTTCATGCAAAAGAGCAGAAATATTCAATGAAGGAAAGAAGAAATTAAATAAACAAGCCTGTTTAATATAAATATATAAATTTTGCAAATTGAAATTAATTAAAATTCAGATTTTAATTAAACAAGAAAGCCAAATTCATTTTGGTGCATTAATCATAATATAGAATAATATTGTATATATTAAAAATTATAACTTTAGAAATACATATCCTTTAATATTGAATATTTCGTAATACGTTGAGTAGTCACAAAAGAGATGAATGCGGCAAAGTAATATAATGTGTTCCGTGATTATTATGATGAAATAATTATTTTGTTAAATAAATAAATAAGCCGTATTAATTTTAAGCAATCATCATTGTCGTCTGAAATTTTTAATTGTTTAGTTCTCTTTTATTATAATCATGACAGATTTCTTTTCAAGCTCGAAGAAATGTGAAAAACGGGAAATTGCTAGTTAGGGGATAATATATACTGCAATTTATGACTCACCAAATAATTTTTAGAAAGTTGCTATCTCTGTCAACGTCTGCTACTTCTGATCAGATATTTCCCTGAGTGAACTGTAAAGTGATGACATGTAAACTCATCACGTCCTTGTCTCAACACCACATATAGTCTAACACTACAAAAGAAGCCCCGAAAATAGCATCTTCATGGACTGCCTGTCTCTTCAAAAAATTCTTCAAATCAGACGCTATTGTTGTCGTAATATGAATGAGATATTGGGATTACTTGCACCTTGTTACAATACAAATGGAAGAAAAGGATACCTTCAGAGCTAGAATGATTTAGGGCTCATCATGTTTGAGTGTAAGCATATGTGTAGTTTATAGTGTAAGCATATGTATAGTTTCTGTGTTATGTATATGTGTTTATTTGTGTAAGTTTCCATGAGTGTGCTTTTCTGACTGTCTGCCTCTGTGTTTGTAGGTTACCTTTCATTACTGGAAGTTCTAGGGCAACTAATTACCAATTATTATTATATAAGTAATAAAACTAATAGTAAATAAAGCATAGAAAGAAACGCAAAGAAAGACGAAGTAATACAGCTACCTGTCAGCAACATTACCTCTACGTGGTCGATAAAAACTTTAAAAACTGCAGCCATATATTGTTTATACAACACGGAATGTGCTGTATACACATACACACACACACACTTACATACTCACATACGTGTATATATATATATATATATATATATATATATGGAGAGAGAGAGAGAGAGAGAGAGAGAGAGAGAGAGAGAGAATGGAACAAAAACGCAATAGAGAGCATTAAAACCTTCGGACAGATAGAGGACACAAGGGCAGTCAAGACAAACAACAATTAGAAGGACAAGCAATAAAGACGGGTCATTCTTGGCTTTCTTTCTTCAGTCAAGTCCCAGACGTCACGACTGTTTTAGACAGTTACACTAGAGATGGTTCGATCTGGTTAAATTGACAGAATGAGATAAATGCTATAGATAGGCCATGATTAATCTCCTTACATATACATACATATATATATATATATATATATATATATATATAGATAGATATAAATACAGACACACACACACATATGTATGTATATATATATAGATAGATATAAATACAGACACACACACACATATGTATGTATGTATATATATATATATATATATATTATATATATATATACTATATATATATATATTTTATGTGTATGGTCTCAAAAATCGTATCTAGAATTTTATTGATCGTGGGCTGTGTCGTTGACAGTCACCTGTTTATAAACAACAACTTTAACAACGATGCATCAAAATTTTGCCACGTTTCCCACATCACGCTCTACTAACACGCGATTTGATAAATTGAAGAATACGAGTTGTTCTATGGATTGACGTGTGCCAAACTTTTTGCAATGACTTACGTTAGTTCTAGATTTTTGCTTTGTAAAAAAACAATATCTTTGTCTTCGTTGTTGAATACTCAGAAGACAATAAAAAGTTAGATGTGTCAACCGTCTCAACTGAACATTATATCAAATACGGTCAATTTAAATATCTTTGTATTCAAATATGTATCAAAGGAAGCATAATATACAGGTACTGAATCAATAGAAGTGTACAAGCATCTGCCAAGTGCTGATGCAAAAGAATGAAAACAATAATCAATAATTACTAAGACTCTAAAGTAATACAATACAGATTCTTACAAAAATATTTTTCAGTATTTTGCCTAATAGATTCATAGTAAAATACGCTAGGTGATTTGTTATTTATATTATTTAATTATGTACAATATTTTTGACATCTTGGATATAATATTCTCTTACCTACCAACAGTACGGCTTCCATAGAACGATATCTTAAGCGAAACTTCTTACTTATTCACTTACCGTTAATCACATGCCCTTGAGGAATTTGGCAAACACAATATGTTTGCATTTGAAATCTGCAAAGCATATAAGAGTATTAGCGGTTCTTTACGTTGTATCCATATATATATATATATATATATATATCATATGATTTAGCCGCCTGACAAAAAGACAGAGTGAAGAGAATACTTAAATATCATCTGAATTAATGATGGC
Source organism: Octopus sinensis (assembly GCF_006345805.1). Taxonomy (NCBI): domain Eukaryota; kingdom Metazoa; phylum Mollusca; class Cephalopoda; order Octopoda; family Octopodidae; genus Octopus; species Octopus sinensis. Next base: position 6,961,264 of record NC_043015.1, read on the forward strand.
AAACATACGAAAGCAGTATGCATACATAATAATATAATAAATACTATATATATATATAATATATATATATATATATATATATAAAGTTAAATAATGATGGTAAAAATCAATATTATAAATTAATATCAATTTAAACCAGTGGCCAAGCATACTTTAAATGGCCGAAGTTGGCTATTCATCTTATCTTCTTATACATATTATATATATATATATATATATATATATAGATCAATAAATGGTGGGGTTGTGTTGACCGCACGTGGAGAAATGATAAGTAAGGAAAAATTTTTTTAAAAATGGAGAATGCTCAAATGAAAGAAAATTTTAATAAAATGAGAAAATGATAAAATATATAAATATATATTTATTCAACCGGTTTTCGTCATTGTATGACTTGTCAAGAATATTTATGTTTTAGAAGTTATTTTAAAAATTAGAAAGGGGAAAAAAAGAAATTGCATTGTTTTTTGTAAAAGAATAATGATAAAAATGTACAAAAATTAAAAAATAAGTTCTCCGATACATTGTGAGTTCGTTGTGTATCTTGAGTTTTATGGTTGTTTACCAAAAAATTACCTTGAGGTGTTAAGATCCAAAGGGATTAAGAGCATGTGATGTGTTGTGTTGTTAAATTCAGCATGTTGACGGTTTTTTCTCTTCGACGACACACACTACCGTCAAAAATGTGGCATTGCGATGGGTACCAAGGCTACACCAGTCCTTGCGAACCTCATAATGGGTTACTTCGAACTGTCACTCTATGAAATATCAAGCCAGAAATTTGGACATGTTTTCCACACCTACCTAATGGAAAACTGGAAAAGGTATTTAGATGATTGTTTCATCATATGGAAAGAACCTTATGAAAAACTCCTGGAATTCAAAACCATACTAAACAACATACATCCCAACATCCAATTCACTATGGAATTAAGCAAACATCATCTCCCATTCCTTGATCTCCTAATTAATAAAAACACCTAAGAACCAAATCATAACAGACATCTACCACAAACCTACAGACTCACAACAATACCTCCTCTTTAGTTCATGCCACCCAAAACACACCAAGACAAATATCCCTTTCAATTAGCTAAAAGGGTATGCACCATTGTCTCGGATCCAAAAACACGAGAAATACGCCTTCAAGACCTCAAAAAAACACTATTACAACGTCAATATCCCTCCACCCTTTAGAGTATGGAATAAAACGCGCCAAAGAACTAGACAACACTACACTGAAAACCACCCAACCTAACACCACACACAACCTCAAAATACTTCCATACATTTCCACCCACAACCCCAAAAATATCGAAGTATACACCACAATCATACAAAACCTCAGTCTACTGTCAACAGACCCAAAAATGAAAAACATGATAAATACACACAAAATCCTCAAATGCAAAAGCAACACAAATCTTTAAAAAAACTCTTGACAAATGCCAAACTTCACACACCACATCCACCCAACAGTAAAAAATGTGCACTCTCAAACTGTGGTACCTGCCCCTTTCTACTTGAAGGCTCTGAATTTACCTTCAAACAAGGTACGAAGTTTAAAATCAAGAACTAACTTCTCCTGTTCCTCCGAGAACCTTATCTACGTTCTCACATGCGCTGGTTGCCAACATAATTATGTTGGACAAACGAGTCTCCCGTTACGTAAACGAGTAACGGTGCATAAAGAACAAATAAATCTCCCGGAATACCGACAAATTCCACTGAGTGACCACTTAGACTCATGTGCTAAAGACTTAAACCCCAAATTCTATATATTCCCCTTCTACCAATGTAAAGACGGGATCACCACACAGGAGAGAATAACAAGGAGAATCTCGTTATTGAAAAATTCCAAACACAACTTAATATGCAAACTCCTCGTTGATCAAACTTCCTTTCTCTATCTCACTCTTCATGGATGGACTAAACAAATATATAAAGATACCATGCATTCATCACTTCAAGCTAAAACTTATAATCTTTAAATATCATTTTTACTATTGTTGTTATTACTATCATTTTTATTATAAATGATATGACAATTTGAAATGCAATTGTCTATGCAGATTTATATTATTAGAAAATAATATAAATAAAGTGTTAAAATCTGAAAGTTAAGTTAACAAGCAATTATATAAAAAAGATAATGCAAATGAAGCTAAAATGATAGTTTTATAATTGGGTTTTATTGAAGAACTCAAAAGAGTTGTCTCCCCTTACCCATAACACAGGAACTGAAGAACCAGGACCACAATTACTACTACTTCCTGTCCTGCAACATGCTGAATTTAACAACCAACACATCACATGCTCTTAATCCCTTTGGATCTTAACACCTCAAGGTAATTTTTTGGTAAACAACCATAAAACTCAAGATACACAACGAACTCACAATGTATCGGAGAACTTATTTTTTAATTTTTGTACATTTTTATCATATTCTTTTACAAAAACAATGCAATTTTCTTTTTTTCTTTTTTTCCCCTTCTAATTTTTAAAATAACTTCTTAAAACATAAATATTCTTGACAAGTCATACAATGACGAAAACCGGTTGAATAAATATATATTTATATATTTTATCATTTCTCATTTTATTAAAATTTTCTTTCATTTGAGCATTCTGCATTTTTAAAAAAATTTTCCCTTACTATATATATATATATATATATATATATACACATGCTTACACACACACAAACACATGTATATGTAAGCATGTATGTGTTTGCATACATCCACACAGCCATACATTTATCTACACACCAAACGCTCACGTGTAATCCAGGCTAATCCATTGCGAAAATAATTAACCACAAATTTGAAAATAGAAAAACTCAATGTATTCTATTCTGTCGATAACATATAACTTGTATATTGTTGAATTCTTGTTTAATGACACAGTGAATTAATTAATATCTATTTAGGTATTATCAATAAAAGCAACTCCTTTAATCGCTAATTATTAATTAGGCTTTCGCGATAATATATGAGATATTTCATGAACTTGGCTCTGAATAAATTAAAATTAATTTGTATGTTTTCTAATTATTCTTACTTTAGTATTTACAAGTGAATTTCTACATAAAATCAATCACTATCTGCCTTTCCTTAACATTTTCAGGAATAACTCTTTCACACCGGTGTCTGGCCAATTTTTCTATAAATTCTAGCATATGCTCGATTTTAATTTTAACACTTACAGTTCTAAGATATCATCATCATTATCATCGTTAAACGTCCGCTTTCCATGCTGGCATGGGTTGGACATTTTGAATGGTGACTGGCAAGCCAGAAGGCTGCATCAGTCTCTAATCTGATCTGGCAAGGTTTTGTACAGCTGAATGTCCTTCCTAACGCCAAACGCTCCGAGAGTATAAAGTTGGTGCTCCAGCATGGACACCGTCAAATGACTGAAACATGTAAAAGAATAAAAGAATACCAGAAAATCGTTCGGTACCACTAAACCAAGAAGGTTCCTTCAATATGTACGATGTATTTTAAGGTTAAATAGTAATTCTGTTTATGTTTGTGTAACAAAGATATTTTCGTTGGATTATATAGTCATTGGTATTACATTACTTTCAATATTCTGCAACTGTCACAATATATTTTTTTAGGTCTGACATTTTTGTGGGGAGGGGACCAGTTGGTTATAGCGACCGCAGTACACAACTGGTACTTAGCTTATCGACCCGAAAGGACGAAAGGCAAAGTCGACCTCGGCAGAATTCGAACTCAGAACGTAAAGACAGACGGCCATAATATACAAACATTTCTCATGACACCAGTTCACTGTTTACTGATGCTTAAAATTTTTATGCTTTCCGTGAATTTTTCAGGGGTCCAGCTACTTATTATTATTATTGAGTGTCATCAAAGTGACACTGGGGTAAAATACACGAAGCCCAGTATACCCATCATGACTACCCGTCTGATAAGGGTACACTAGTCACTTGCATCACAACCATATGTGCGCGACATGGTGATCTCATATCAAGATAAACAGCACATGACCTTGCAGGTGGGACCAAGTTAGAATTTTCTTCTGGTCGAGGAACCCATCCTGCTCAAAAGGTCCCTGAATAAGGGTTGTTTAAGGATGTTGAACGAAAACCCCATGTTTCCAGAGGTGAATTATTCAAACCCCAAAGAATCCCACTCAACACATGGCTATGATGCTCCCACACTACTTCTGCACGTGATCAGAGATGCACACATCGTCAGCCACTAAGGAAGATGGTCAACTGGTTGAGATCAAACAACTGACGAGCAAATATGTGATATTGAGCAGAATATTTGCTGTAGCCCATCTTTTATACCAAGACAAAACAATATACATGATAACTCTTCCAATCAGTTAAGATCAGAAGCCACGAGAACCACTGCCTGGTACTACATCAGGGCATCCATTATTATTATTATTATAATAATAATATACCAATAATAATAATAATACCAATAATAATAATAATACCAATAATAATTGGACAACATTTTAGTACTAGGCTACCAATTTTGAGAGGAGGATATTTGTCGAGTACACCTATTGCAATAAAGAATGGTACTTGATTATATCGATTTGCCTACCATTCTGAAAAGGCAAAGAATGTATAAAGCTGGGGAAAAAGCTTTTAAGTACTTTCTCTTTTGCACAGATATTATATATTAATCTACAAGAAGTGAGAAAATTAAGTGTAATAAATAAATAAAAATATGTGAAATATCGAAAAGAAGCAGGAATAAGATGGAGTGATATACTGATTAAAAGAGACATGTTAATAGTTACGTACATGGTTAATATTCACAGAGATATATCAAATGATATAACTATATAAGATTAGATATATATTCACGTATATGCATATGTAGAGAGATGTCAATCTATATATATATAATATATATATATATATATATATATATATATATAAACCTGTTTGTATGTGCATATATATACATTCACACACATTTATACATATATGTATGTATTAACAAATACTCAATGTTATGGTAATAGATTCTTAACTATTCGCATTCAAATAAATAAGGCCTAAGATATATATATATATATATATATATATATTATATATATCTGTGTGTGTGTATACATACATGTATTTATGGCTCTGTGTGAGTATATATATGTTTGTATGTATGTATAACACACACACATATATACAATGTGTGTGATTATATATATATATATATATATATATATATATTTATATGTACATGTATATATACATATATACACACTCACATTGTATATATTGCATGGCAAATCAATGGTGAAGATGAAAAGTCAAGAGTCGTGTTATGCAGGAAAAAATATTAATTTTTGTTTTTGAATATAAAATATCCGTAAGCATATAAGCTAAAAGTTTGGTGTTATATAGGTTATCAATAATATATATATAACAGGCGTCAACACACACATATGTATGTGTTTGTGTGCATACAGATATGCATGTATATGCTTATGTGTACATATATATATGTATATATATATATATATATATATATATATATATATATATAGAGAGAGAGAGAGAGAGAGAGAGATGGATAGATAGATAGATAGATAGATAGAAGTTTATACAAAGGATAAGTGCATGTGCGTGTATGTATGTTTGTAAATTTAATTCGTGTTTTTCTATTGCAAGAAGAATATATACTTAATCAAGTACATAAAATATTTTATACACAATTTATATACCAACATAAAGAGGATAGACACACCACACACGCATATGTATAATTGAACGCAATTTTAGATATTCTATAACGCATAGTTACACACTCATACATATATATATATATTTGTATATATATATATATATATTTGTATATATATATATATATATATATATATATAATATATATATATTTGTATATATATATATAGAGAGAGAGAGAGAGTGAGAGAGCGAGAGAGAGAGAGAAAGAGACAGAGGGAAAATGGAGAGAGACACTTATATACAGAGAGTTGGGTAAAGAGATAGATAGAGATAAGTGATATGATCTATATATATATCTATATCGCTGGGAAATGTGTCTTTTTTTTTATTCTGCAGTATTTAATGTACTGAAAGCTGTTTATTCATGTCACGCACACCGACGCATGCACTGTTTAGTTTATTTCTTCTATCTCAAGTGTGTGACGGCATGAATATTCTGCGTATGGGTATGTTATCGTCATCTTTAATATTTATCCCACTACCGTTTAACCAGTTCTATCCATCTCCACAATCATTCTCAGTGTATATCGTTAAATGTGCAGCCCTGTTGAGATCCTATTTTATAGCCCCCTTTTTTTTTACTTTCTTTCTAACCCTTCCCTATTTCGCTGAATTCTCATATATGTTTGTTTATTTATCGAGTTATCATAAAAACAATTTGACATTCCTCTGAAGATGTACTCAATACATTTTGCGTAGAAAAGATTTATCATACATTTATATGAAGTTAGGGAACAGTGAATTCGAAATATCAGTCTGCTAGTCTTCATCGGCCTGTGGTACAATTGTGGGATATCTTGGCTTTATACATTCTCTGTAAAGGTGTTTTTCTGGGGTAGTTTCAACTACGTGTAATGATAGTTCGGTTTAATGTATATCCATCTGCATGTCAGATGTATGTGCTGAGTGATGAGCGGTCATAGTAGCCTAGTATGATTGATTGGTCAGTTCTGATGGAAATACATTATAGACGGTTTTATTCTTTGAATTTAGAGTTGTGTTATTGTTCAGAGTTCAGTGTAAGCGTCTAAACATTTTAAATCAAGTTCTTCTTGTTCAGGTGAGTGGAATTCAGATCATGAGGTTGTTAGTGTAGAAATTCAGCTATTGTTGCGTTTCAGGCTCCAGAATTAATGTAAGTAGATGTTTAAGGTCAGTTATTCAGCAGGTGTCTAATTGGGGTTTCAATGGGGTTGATGATGTTCTATACCCATTTTGAAAAATAAACTGTGTACTTTGTGGATTAGCCAATTTCTATCCTAACAATCCCTTTGCATGCCTTTCAACAAACGATAAGAAATAACCACCAAGACAAAGACGTGCATAGCCCTATATACACAGGCGCGCACACTTATTTACACGCAAGGATTAGACTCTTGTCTAATTTTCTATGCAGATGAAAGGAAACCAGCTGTTCTGAACTGAAGTTCTGTATAATATTGGTCCGCCTATACCAAATAAAACCTCAGTAGTGTCTTGATATATGTAAATGAAAATCATGAGCAATGTATTTAGTAAACAGGTATAGTTTCCATGTGAAGATATAAATCTTTAAATGAAGCATAAAATCTTGTGTTCGACGGATGTGTTTTATCTTCGTTGAGGCTCATCAGGGACGAATACATCAGTTTACAAACAATCAAGGGACGAAAATCCTATCTTTTTGACGAAAAAACAAAACTGAACAACCAACCTTTTACAAGATTAAATCATGTACATAACGTTACGATTTCAAGGGCTGCGATTAATTATAACAAATAATAAACATATCCTAATTCAGCTTTGTTCTAAATAAATATGTATATGAAATTCCTTTACAAAACATTTAACGCGCATGCATATCTCGTTGCGATTACATAACCTGAAAATAATTCCTCATAAGTGGTACTTAATTTTTTTTATACTTCTACATATATTTGTGAATACACCAATAGAGAATTGTTCCCTCTCCCTGTTTAGATATTTATCTATTTATTTATCATTTATTTTTGTAACTTCGTTTTTTCTTGTTCATATTATTGGCAGCAGCGAGTTGAAACATCCCAGTGGAAAATGGAGCCTGTCTTGTATGTAATTAACGTATTTTTTTGACGGTAACCTGTGAAATGTTAATATTTTATTGATAGCTTATGTCATCACGACAGGTTTGCTTGTAGATATTAGACGGTTCGGATTACTTAGCAAACGATGCTGTGTTTATACAGTAGCGTAAAGTTTAGACCACCAAGTGTTGTGTAGACACAGACGCACACACACACACACATACAGAGACAAACGGGCACATGTCTGTGTGCACATACATACGTATACATTCATATATATGTGTGTGAGTGCGTGAGTATGGATGTGTGGGTATAAACGTACATATATAAAGTTACATCAATATACATTCATACATGAAAAGTTAAACTCAATTTATATATCTATATTATTTATATATTTATATACATACTTACAAGCACATACCTACCTACCTACCTCCCTCGTTCCCTCCCTCCCTACATACATACATACATACATACATACATACATACATACATACATACATACATACTACATACATACATTACATACATACATACATACATACATAATACATACATACATACATACAACATACATACATACATACATACATACATACATACATACATACATACATACATACATACATACATACATACATACATACACACGTACATATATATATACATACATGTATACTTACATACTTGCATACATACGTACACGCAAGCCTACCTATATTCATCATAATCTCAGCGCATTCTGTATTTGCATGTTAGTGAATGTGTGCGAATGTATGACAGCATGTATGCATTAACAAAAATTCTTATGCTTTGGAATTTTACTCCAAATTATTTTTGAGTTGTCATGACCCATAAAAACGATATCTGTTTTACTATCACACACATCCAATTCACTATACATGCACACGTGATAGTATGTGTTTCTTAATGTATATTAGGAACGTAGAGGAACTTTAATATGGTATAGTTATATTCTTATATCTGTGGTGGTAAAGCAAACGCACTTTGATATATGCATACAAATATTTCTGTGATAATTCGTATATATTACTTCATTTCTTAAGTATTTGTGGGAATGCATGTATACTGTTTTTATCGCACGTTTTCATATTCTTCAGACACAGATACTCACTTATAGAAACTCAAACACGGACACACATAAGCACACATGTACATACACGCGCACACAGACGTATGCAAATCAATTTTCATGCTTGTATATCTATTAAGCTAGATCTTGTCTCCAGCTGGAAATGTGTAATGCCTCTAACTCTGCGTGCTCTTGTTACTATAATCGTAATACTAAAATATTTTGCAATTATGTTTTCCAAAAGTATGTTGATTGCTTTAAAAAAAAAAATCACATACCGGAGGCTTCTCGCTGAAAACACCACTGGCAACACGCAGTTATACATATATAAACTCATATAAACACACCTAAAAAGAAACCCATACACATATATGCACACACGCACGCACACATATATACACACACGGAGATATAGCTATATACAGCATATAAAGAACAGTGTCAATGGTAGTACACGACTCTACTCTAAATCATAAACGGTATCAGAAGAAACAGAAATATACACAAACACACCCACACGCATATACATATAATTCTATTTTGATGTATCCATATTTATATATACGCATACATACACGTGTATGTATATCTATCTATCTACCTACCTCTCTCTCTGTATATATATATATATATTTAATATATATATATTATATATATATATTTGTATGCATACATTTTGAAACGTTCGGTATTAAAGAAAAAACGTTTTTCAAGTTGATCTTCAAAAGATGTCTTTTAATTAAAACTGTTTTGATTTTTCGAAGACTTCTTTATATTTCTTTTATTAGTCCTTTTTTTTTGGGGGGGGGGATTATCAGTCTTCCTTGAATCCAAGAAAGCTAACTTTGCAACACCGTCTCAATCTATTTTCAATTTTAACCATAGTAATAGCTTATAATAAGCGCGATCAGCGCTGAGCGGCAAAGGTTTATGAGAATAACTCTATAGCAAATAAAATTCATCAACGTCGGATTTAAAGTCATATGACACTAAATCCCGGTAGATTTTTTATATCATGAATTTTTTTTATGGTTGCAACATCTTTTACGCGCGTTTAAATTTAGGTTCTCTATTGCTATAAGTAGAGCTATAATATTTAAACATATTTTTATTCTGTTTAAAATCTCTAATGCTGTAACAAGTTTCCATTTTATTTTGAGCATTGCATTATCATTCAAAAAGGTTTCTTATTGTAAATGCATGGTAAACTGCCGAGAAAGAGTTGTTTCATACCATGATGGGAGTGTGTGTCTTGTGTGTATGCGTGCTGTGTGTGTGCGCGCAGGCGCGTTTCAGACTTTCAGCTGCTTTAAATTGATAACTTGTAATTTGCAATTGTTCAGGAAAGATATACATGATATATAATAATGTCAATTTAAAATTGAAAGTAACGACACACACTAGCGTACACACATATATATGCGCATGTATATATGTATATATACATAATTACACACATACACACACACACACACATATATATATACACATATATTATATACACTTATATATATAAGTATATGTATATATATATATATATATATATATATATATGTAGAGAGCGAGAGAGAGAGAACATAATGTCTAAATAATGAGAAAACAAAAGCAAATATTTCAGTACACCAAGAGTTCAATAGATGTTTATTGATTTTAACGTGAACGATTAAACTTTGTTAGGTGACGAATAAAAGTAGTTTCAAGACTCAGCCGTCTTGAAGAAGAGATTCGATGAGATAGCGAGAGAAAATGCCAGCTGTCCTTCTAATTATTGGAACCATTGATACGCAAAGATATCGATAGCTTGGTCTATACACTCATCAAACTCCGCGGTGTGGCTGTCATTGATAAGGTTATGTAGTAACAGCCCACGCAAGAACACACATTTGCACCTGCTCATTTACTCATGTACACAATACACGCAGAGGTACATCCATGCATACACAGACGCTCATATACATTCATGCACAGATATGCACACGTGTACATTCATACACACAAACATACATACATATGCGTATATATATATATATATATATATATAGATAGATAGATAGATAGATAGATAGATAGATAGATAGATAGATAGATAGATAGACAGACAGATAGATAGGCAGATATATAGGCAGATAGATAGGTAGATAGATAGTAGATAGATAGGTAGATTAGGTAGGTAGATTAGGTAGTAGATAGGTAGGTAGATAGATAGGTAGATTAGGTAGGTAGATAGGTAGGTAGATAGGTAGGTAGGTAGATATATATGTAGATAGGTAGATAAATAGATAGATAGGTAGATAGGTAGGTAGATAGATAGGTAGATAGATGAAGAGGTAAATATAGATATATACAAATATATATTAAATACTTATGCTTTTCTGCATCTCTGTATCGATTGATCTATTTCTCTATTTGTCTATGTGTCTGTCTGTCTATCTCTGTATATATGTATATAT
>NC_043015.1:6985094-7015094 GCF_006345805.1 Octopus sinensis
CACCTCTTAAACTTACACCTTCAATTCATTGGACTTACTTCAGACAGTCATATTTTATCACGTTGTTTATTGTCAGCTTTTATTCTAGTTTTTAGTTTGCAACTACTACAGAACAATGCCGAATGTCAGCAACAGAAGCATTGGCCATTTTTATGTCACTGATGGAATATGCTGATCGGAAGTGGTAAATTCTGCATTTACTAACAATGTTATTGTTATGCTCATAGGTAACAATAATATTGCTATCTTTACTTATACTGTTATCATTACAAAGTTCTGTTCACAGCACCACGAAATAAATTGTAACACCCTTTATAGCTCCCATATTTAATGGTGTCTACTTTTTTCTGCTGTGGTATCATTTTATTTTTCATCCACTGGTCTATGTCTAGTGAAAGATGTATCTGTGTATATTTTCTAGCAGCATGTATGACGTTGGAGTATTTATGACTGGAAGGAAATAGCTTTGAACAAGATAGAAATACATTTGTTCCATCCGTATTATGCTTTATCTCTTTGTCGCTGGAAATATCTTACAGCTGTTTTCTATGTATTTGGATAACTTGATAACACCAACCGCTAAAGGGTACAATGAAAAAGAAAAAAACCTTGAAAGAACAAGACCAGCAAATACTACAGAAATAAATACTTAAACCAACAGTACATGAAATCACAAAATTATACAGGAAAGTTTCTCGATAACTCGCTAACTTCCAGTTGTTGTAATAAACTAGAATGTTCCTTTGAACAAAGCAATGGGTTCGGCTTACACTCCGAACGATTTTTTCAAATATAATTCAAAATAAATTTAGAAATCAATACATTGTTAACAACAGTAAAAACCTGGTATTCGGTGGAGAAATATGCAAAGCAAAAGGATTGCCAAGGAAGAGCGTACTGAGAGTGACAACCGCAACGCTTTAACCATCGCGGGAAACTAGACAACAAGACAGATGATACTTAAAAAATAACACACGCACAAAAAAATAAATCAGAAAGGGATGTTATTCCAAATATATTTTTTTGTTCCTGGCGTTATCAATTAGCTTGCTAACTTAAGCAGGAATCAGAAGCAAATGCTACGGGAGTACGAACGAATATGGATACTCTTGGACGTATATTGAAGATACAAAACAAATGGAAACACTTTTATACACAGCGCACGGAATTTTTTTGCGAAACATGAAACTTGATTTAGGAAAAATGCGGCAAGGCAACTCTGAAAAGAGGAAAACGAATATAAAATAAAACAATGGTAAGTAGCTTGTCAAACAACCACATGGTTCCGGGTTCAGTACCACTGCGTGCACCTTGGGCAAGTGTCTTCTACTATTGCCTCGGGCCAACCAAAGCCTTGTGACTGGATTTGGTAGACGGAAACTGAAAGAAGCCCGTCGTATATATGTATATATTTATGTATATGCGTGTCTGTGTTTGTCTCCCAGCATTGCTTGACAACCGATGCTGGTGTGTTTACGTCCCCGTTACTTAGCGGTTCGGCAAAAGAGACCGATAGAATAAGTACTGGGCTTACAAAAGAATAAGTCCCGGGGTCGAGTTGCTCGATTAAAGGTGGTGCTCCAGCATGGCCGCAGTCAAATGACTGAAACAAGTAAAAAGAGAAAGACTTAGACTTTGGTTTATTAAATGACACCTAAGAGAATTAGACCGAACAGAGCTACAGATACCAATAAATCAATTGAGTAGACATAGTACAATGCTCACGAATGAAAGAAAAGTTAAGGATGTCAAATTATAGACACATTGTAATACTACTTTCTCTGGCATCGCGCCTAGGTAAAGAATTGTAATATTAAAACTTAAGACAGAGATAAATGCAGTAAATAAGATAATAGGTATCAATACGCTAACATTTACGCTAATAAGTCATAGTTATAATAATCTCAACTGGAAGTTAACTGAATTAGCAAGTCTAGACAGGAAAGCAAGAAAATTCCTGAATGCACTTAGTATATACCACTTGAAAGTCGAAACAGAGATTGTCAGTAGTAAATTATTATAAACGTAGTATTTTCGCAGCGTCAAAAGTGAGGACATTTTTGTTAATTGTAAAGAAAGTTTTTTTCCAATACGAAAAATAAAATTTCATTTTGACGGCTTGTTCACTACACAAACACACACATAATATACAGAAACACGCGCGCACATACACATACACACGCACACACACACGTTTTGCATTTCATGGTTTAATCTAAAACGCATAAAGAAGTAGACAAAATATAGTTAATATTTTTGAGCGTATAAGGCGGCGAGCTGGCAGATTTGTTAGCACGCCAGGCGAAATGTTTTGCGGTATTTCGTCTGCCGCTACGTTCTGAGTTCAAATTCCGCCGAGGTCGACTTTGCCTTTCATCCTTTCCAGGTCTATAAATTATGTACCAGTTACGCACTGGGGTCAATGTAATCGACTTAATCCGTTTGTCTGTCCTTGTTTGTCCCCTCTATGTTTAGCCCCTTGTCGACAATAAAGAAATAAGAAATGTTAGCACGCAGGTCAAAATGCTAAGCTGCATTCCGTCCATCTTTACCTTCTCAGTTCAAATTCCACCGTGGTCAAAATTGCCTTTCAACTTTGCGGGGTCAATAAAATAGAGACCGTTTGGGCACAGGGCTCGATTACATGGAGCTACCCACTTACGCTGGCCTTGCCAAAACTTGAAATATATGTACACACACACACACACACACACACACACACACACATATATATATATATATATATATGAATGTGTGCGCGTATAAATATATATATGTATGTGTTTACGAATGAATACATACATACATACATACATATATATATATATATATACTGGACCACAAAAAGAAACGTCGCACACATACTGAGTTGAAACAGTTTTATTAACAGACTGCCATAGCATTGATTGAAGAGTGCTAATTAAGAAACCATTCTTTTCTAATGATAACACGTCATATCCTGAAACATGTTTGACGTCACATGGTGTCACATGATGGCTGAGTGTCCTGTATCCAAAGTCATGAACCCAATATCTCGTGTGAGCACCGTTAGCGTTGATTACCGCCTGACATCTTCTGCACAGTGAGTGCACTAAACGATTCATGAAGGGCATGACGATAACAGCCCACACTCTGTTAAAACTTGTACCGAGTTGTGTCGCAGTTGTCGGCATTGGACGGATGTCATTTACCCTTCTTTGGATTTCGTTATACAGGTACTCTATGAGGTGCAAGCTGTGCCTTCAGCTCATTTTCGGTGTTACAACGAATTATGTTGGTCTCCCGTTCAACTGCGCCCCACACATAATAATAAAGGGGGTTTGCAGTTTGGGAAGTTAGATGGCCAGATGTTAGGAGTGATATGGTCACAGAAACTGTCTGACAGACATGACTGGGTTCTCCTGCTAGTAAGACATGGTGCAGATATAAGGTCTTCCAGCAGCCATCCAGGGTAGAACTACTTCCTCCAGGCAGTTGATGTAGGCTTCCCCGTTGAGTGTAAGGCCGTATGGGAAGATAAATGCCATGCAGTGGGACCGAACTCGGAACCATCTGAGAAGTAAGCTTCTTAACATGCAGCGACATCTGCACCTGTTCACACACACAAACACACAATATAAAACTTACTGAAAAAATAATTAATCACTGTATTATGAAATACTATCATAAAGTGCTGTGACGAGTTTACAGAACGAAAATTTCCAGAGACAGACAAAATCATAATTTAGTGAAACATACTGGTTCACATAGATAATTAGATTAATGTAAATCCGCTGGTTGTTATTATCGATGAAAATCGATGAATAATATATACTCCTTTAGAAAATAAAAATCACAATGGATGGTTGAATGTATCTCTGTGAGGTAAGTCAAAACTAACCAATTATAAAGATTTAGATTCGGATAACCAGAAAATTGAAATTGAAACTAGAAACTCTTCCTATAAAAATAACCGTTTTTCTTTCCTTCTTGTAAATGATAGAGTCGCAGTTAAATAGATAAACATAACCCTAGGGTTTGTTGACATGCAAAACACAAGTTTACACATAATATATATACAAATATATATATATACACAAATTTACACATAATATATATATATATATATACAAATTTACACATAATATATATACATACATATACACACAGAAATTTACACATTATATATATATACATTTGCGTGTACATATACACACACATACGGACATACATGCATGCATACATGTATATATATATATATATACAGAGAGAGAGAGAGAGAGAGAAATAGGGAGAAAGAGATAGAGAGACAGAGGGAGAGAGAGAGACAAATAGATTGATCTATATACGTAAGATGTAGATAGATCTATGTATATAAGATAGAAAAAAATTGGCTTTTCGCATAAATCGAATTACTTGTCAACGCAATAAATAACTGAAATAAAAAATAGAAACCACAGTGAAATTCGTTTACGTAACCATGACAGAGTTGATCTCAGTCATTCAGTGGGAATACACTATAACAAAACAATTCAAATTAATAATAATAATAATAATGAGAAGAAGAAGAAGAAGAAGAAGAAGGTGGTGATAGAAGAAGAAGAAGAAGGTGGTGATAGAAGAAGAAGAAGAAGGTGGTGACAGAAGAAGAAGAAGACGAAGAAGAAGAAGAAGAAGAAGAAAAAGAAGACGAAGAAGAAGAAGAAGACGAAGAAGAAGACGAAGAAGACGAAGAAGAAGAAGAAGACGAGGAAGACGAAGAAGACGAAGAAGACGAAGAAGAAGAAGACGAAGAAGACGAAGAAGAAGACGAAGAAGAAGACGAAGAAGACGAAGAAGAAAAAGAAGACGAAGAAGAAGAAAAAGAAGAACAAGAAGAAGGAGAACAACAACAAGATCACTCAATGAGTGCAAACCTTCGCCAAGGCGACACCAACGTCTTCTCAACGATTAGCCAGAGATGATTCTTAAAAGAAGAACATCTGAAATAAACTCGACTGCTCTCACAAACGACAATATTAAAAATGAACCCAACCACTCTAAAAAATTAAGCAAAATAAAAACAACCCGAAATAATCCAAAATCCTTGCCTGGTACCAAATCAGTTTCATCCAAATCCATTCAGCGGTTCTTGAGATATCTTGGCCCCGGACAAACAAACAAAAACGACTGAAAATGATACCACCACCTCCGTTAAGGTGGAGGTAATAATAATAATAATAATAATAATAATAATAATAATAATAATAATAATAATAATAATCTGTTTTATTGTAGGCACAAGGTCTGAAATTTTTTGGAGAAGTGATAGTCGATTATATCGATCCCATTGCTCATCTGATAATTATTTTAGCGATTCTGGAATGATAAAATGGAAAGTCGACTTTGGCGGAATTCGATCACGGAACGTAAAGATGAGTAGAATGCTGCTAAGCATTTTGCCACTCATGCTAGCGATTTTGCCGGCCCGCCGCCACCTTAAATAGCAGCAACGACAACAGAATTTTCATGAGAAAAGTCGATTACGTCGAACCCAGTACATAACTGGTACTTATTTTATCAACCCCGAAAGGATGAAAGGCAAAGTCGTCCTCCGTAGATTTAGCATTAATAATAATAATAATAATAATAATAATAATAATAATCAATTCTTTTTTATTGGCCACAAGGGCTGACACGCATGATTACATAAAGGGACAAGACAGGACGAAAGGTTACAAAGGGTTTTGTCCGTTTGTTAAAAAAATCCGTGTAAAAAACTTTAAAGCAATGATTATTAAAAACAATGAAAAACTCCCAAAAGGGGGAGACGTCTCGAAATGTTCCCGGTGGAAAAAACCCTACAAAAGTCAACGGGAGCCTGGTCAAAAAAAGGGGGTGTAGAGAGTCCCCTTTCTTCTCCTTTTACATTACCTTTTTCTTTGAAATCACAGGCGAAACCTGAGAACTGGTCCATTTATACAGGCCAGTCTCGCACAATTCACCCACCTTTCATAAAACTTGCTATCGGACAGCACTTTCCTCTCTAACCTCATCTTCCTTTTCAAGTGAAACTTGAAAAAGTTGATGAGGCCTTGACCAAAGAGGAAAGTGTCTGACTTAGCCCTTTCAAACGAGTCCACCACACGACTTCTTTCGCCACAGCCACAAGGCACAAGAAAACGGCCTCGCCCTCCTTGTTAAAGGAGGTCGGCGGGGCAATCTTCACTATGGATTCGGCCGATAGTCGGATCCGTCCTACGCGTGACAGTAGCTGTTCGACATAAACCCATATTTCAGCAATACTCGGGCACTGGACGAGTGCGTGCAGAACGGTTTCGTCGTCCTGGCAACACCTCGGGCAGGCCCGGCTGACGGCACTTCCGTGCCGGTAGAGTTTATCTCGAACAGGCAGAGCCCCTCGGTAGCACTGCCAGGCGAGAGACCTCTGGAAATTATCCATCGGCCCCGGCCCGAAAGTCCTCCCGAACAGACCGCTCAGTTCGTCGTCTTCAACGCCTAGAGTTTCCCCGAGAACGTCGTCGCATTTTTCCTCCACTAACCCTCTATAGAACGCTAGAGTGGAGCTGTAACCGACCGCATTGCCCGCCTGGTGGAGGGCGGAGAGGGCTTGACGGCACTCGAGGTAATAATAATAACATAGCTTCTGATCTTAACTGATTGGAAGTATTATCATGTACATTGTTTTGTCTTGGTATAAAAGATGGGCTACAGCAAATATTCTGCTCAATACCACAGATTTGCTTGTCAGTTGTTTGACCTTAACCAGTTGAGCATGCCCCTTAGTAGCTGACGATATGTGCATCTCTGATCACGAACAGAAGTAGTGGGGAGCATCATAGTCGTGTGCTGAAATGAACTCTTAAAGTTTTTGATAATTCACCTTTGGAAACATGGGTGTTTCGTTCAACATCCTTAAACAATCCTTATTCAAGGACCTTTTGAGCAGGAAAGCCTACTCGACCCGAGGAAAATTCTAACTAGGCCCCACCTGCAAGATCATGTGCTGTTTATCTTGATATGAGATCACCATGACGCGCACATATGGTTGTGAAGCATGTGCCTGGTGTACCCTTATCAGACGAATAGTCATGATGGGTATACTGGGTTTCGTATATTTTACCCCAGTGTCACTTTGATGGCATGCACTGCTCTCTCACTCAATAATAATAATAATAATAATAATAATAAAAATAATAATAACCGTTTCTCCTTGAGGTACAAGACCCGCAATTTTGAAGGGTGTGGGTGTCGATAGTTGATTACATCCAATCTAGAACTGAACATGTGGTGTTATTTGTAAACATGCAAAGGTTGAACGGCAAATTCCACCTCAGGTATATCTGAACTCAGAACTTAAGTTGCGAGGAATGCAAAATATACTTTTCCGTGTGAGCTACAACCTATAAAGCTAGTGTAATATGGACGATAAGAGCACTCTACTTTCCTAAATTCCTTCCATTCCAAATATTCTCAGCAAGCTAGGTTGTGTAAAAGTGTACCTGAAATTTTCGGCCGTAACCAAACAATTCATGACCCTAAATGTTGTGGAAGGCAATGATAGACTTATATATATTATGCATCAATAATCTATCATGACAAGATAACATGGCAAGAAGAAATTACATTTTAAGGGGACATGATACTCACTATTTTTCTCCTGAATCAATGCATTATTCGAAAAGTCGTTTCCTAATTTACATTTTCTGAGCAGATATCTCCAATGTCCAATGTTGCTTTTAATGCTACACATAGTATCTTAGCCTTCTGCACTGCTGTAAAGTTCAGAGTGGCCTTATATTTTTCTTTCCTTTCGTTTGTTTGTTTTGTATAATGTGATATATCTCTACGATGAATTTGGCTTCAAGTATTAATACAACTTTTTAGGATCAGTAAACTCGCTTCTTGACCACATATTGTTGCGGGTCAACTTTGCACTAGCAACATGATCATAGTTTTGTGTAAAACGGCAGATAAACCTAATGGCACCTGAACTCAGAAAGTAAAGCGCCTGATAAACAGCATGGTATTTTGTGCAACGTTCTCAAAATTCTATTCATCGCTTAAATAATAACAATAATAGTAATGATAATATTGACGGTGACGATGATGATAATAATAATAATAATAATAATAATAATAATAATGATAAATAACAACAATATTAGTAGCAACAACAAAAGAACAGATCACTGATAATAAATTTTGATTACAAGTTTTAGAAGTATGAGAGATGTCTGAAGAAAAATTGTAAATGAATTAGGAAACTTTAAGAAATATGGAAGTGACTGAAAGAAAGATTTCTATCATTATTAGAAGGAGTTGAAAGCAACAGATTATTCTTAGAAGTAAAAAAAGAAATTATGTGATGCATGAACACATAATGCAAATATATATGAATCACAGTTACAAAAGATCTGCTATATTCTAGAGAAGCACGGTTTATAGGAATAATAGACGTTGAATAGAAGACACAATCGAAAAGAGCGGAGTTAAGTTTGAAAAGAAGACAAGAAAGACAAAACTTCAAGATACATTTCATTCTGTTTTCTTCGATATAAATGTGAAAAATAAGACTTATGTGACATTACATCAGAGATATAGATTAACATAAAATAATTGTACTGGTGATAATACAAAAGAATAAAGACGGCGTCCAGCAAAATTAATAGATACCTATTGTGGATCAAACATTATCAAGAAAATACTATCCCCGTGAAGAAAAACAAAATGAAATGCAGATATTGAAGTCAGTCGAATAAAATAAAACTGTTCCTGACACGTATGAATCATAAGTGTGCCGGTCAAGCTTATGGAATAATATACGAGAACATAAAAGCAATGCTTACTGGATACAGTAGTTGCACAGAAGTTGTTAGAAAAATAATCTACCATGATGCAATAACAAATCTACTTAGAAAATAAATATAAAATGTAACTCGATAAAAATACGCAGAGGAGGATATCGTAATCGAATGGGTAGAATGGAGATGAAGTTCAATATTTTGACTTAAAACACTTAGAAATCCGAAATATAATTATAAAATTTCACAGAACTTAAAATTTAAGAAGGGCTAACATATCTTTAACTGAGAGAGTACCTCAGCAGATACTAAGAACAATCAAATTACTGAACTTGATGATATAAAACTAGTACTATCGTCACCAGAATATATTTGCCATTACTGAAATTTAAATAGTTTGAATACAAATGTGCCTTTGTAAAAATTGTCTCTAAAGATAAGTTTAAAATATAAGAGTGGCGGTGTGGTAAGTAGCTTGCGTACGAACCACATGGTTCCGGGTTCAGTCCCACTGCATAGCACCTTGGGCAAGTGTCTTCTACTATGGCCTCGGGCTGACCAAAGCCTTGTGAGTGGATTTGGTAGACGGAAACAGAAAGAAACCCGTTGTATATATATGTATGTATGTATGTATGTATGTATGTGTGTATACGTGTGTCTGTGTTTGTCCCCCCCCCAACAACGCTTGACAACCGATGCTGGTGTGTTTACGTCCCCGTAAGTTAGCGGTTCGGCTTAAGAGACCGGCAGAATAAGTAAAAGAGGTGTAGCAGTGGCTGTGTGGTAAGTAGCTTGCTTACGAACCACATGGTTCAGGGTTCACTACCACTGCGTGGCCACAGTAAAATGACTGAAATAATTAAAAGAGCAAAGAGCAAAAAGAGTAAGAGCAACGTATCTCAATGATGTATTTGCACATATATCTGTGTTAATGGATATATGTTCTTCATACAGAGGCTTGATGGTCGTATAAACAAGTATAATGTTACAATATGTAGCAAAAGATGCCTTTTACACAGAAAGGCGGTGCTTAAATGAAAAGAAACTAATGATTTTAAATGAATTTACACTTGAGCAGTACTAATGTATTACCTTAGGTGACCCTCATAAAAATGTATAAAAATCAATTAGCAATGTTCATTAAGCTAGACTGTTGAAAATAAAATTATGGAGGGTGAGGAAAAACTGAAATAGACTATCAGATATAGCAGACTTAGTAAAGGTGATAATTATGGGCTTAGAAAGGAACAATATTTAATGTGAAAAGGTTGTTCGTGCAACCTCAAAGTCAATAAAAGCAAAACAAAATAAGAATTAATTACTAATTGGAGAAATGTTGGAAATAATGTGATGCGGAGGTAGGTTATCAACGTAAAGCTTTCAAATGCTAGCAAGAGAATACAGGATGCACTGTGCAGGATTAAGTAAGATTCAAACACCTTTATTCAGTGTGAGTGAAAAAAAGAGCCTATAAAGCAATTTTCATTAAGCAAGAATACAATAAAGAAAAATGATCAGAAACTATCAAAATGTCAGGTTTGGAAAGTGTGAAAAGAGTAGAAAAAAATTAAATGTCTATCGTTGCATGGAGTGATAACACAAAGTGAAAAGGAAAGAAGAAATAAAAAATGAATAGGAAAACAATGATTGAGAGATAGAAACAAAACGAAAATTGTTTCCAACAGCATCCACAAACCGAATTCATAATATGGCAGAGAAACATAAAAGAAAAAAATATATATATATAATATAGATGGAAAGAAAATTCGGTGATATAGAGATATGATATATGTGTGGAATGAAAAAGAAACATGAATAGATTGAAGAAAATGTTTGGTACAGGGTCAAACAATTAAGAAAACATTTGACCATGGATGTACGTGATAAAAAAAAATTAAGCCGTGAAGAACATTTCTCTAACGACCAAATAGAGATGAGTCTACGATACCGTATATTGCAGAAAAATACACTCCATAAATATCATGAGGATGAATAAAAAAGTGGTAGCTGGATTTTAACGAAATCAGAATGTTAATGAAATCCTGAGGTAAGAATTGATACTTCATCTATATTTAACACGATGAAACAAGAAAGAAAGAAAGAAAGAAGGAAAGAATGATGGAAAGAAAGAAAAGAGACGCGGAAAAGTGAAATTTACCTTGGCAGAATGGTACTGATATCGAGCTAACAAAATGATGTTATTAAGTTTGCCAATTGATTTTACCTTCTCTACGTTAGTAGGTAAACGAACAACGCCTGCTTACGTACACGCGCAAGACGGCAACCTTTCGGTTCTTTTCATTTGCAACAATGGAAGAAGGCAGATATCAAAGCGAGAAGAACCATGATACAAGTAGAAGTACAACACCAAGAGAAAGAAAGAAAGGCAAGTGTCGTGAAACTGGTGGTATCTCAGAGCGCCTCGAGTAAATGGGACCTCCCCAAAAGAAAGGTCACCATGGACAGATCTGTGGAAAATGGAACCTTTACATGTCACCCATCAGCTATGAGTGATGTATAAAACACTCTCAACATTGGCAAACTTGCACAAATGGGATTTGGAAGGGAACCAACTGTGTAGAATTTGCGGAGAAAGCGGCACTCTGCCACATATCTCACCAGGATGCAAAATAACAGTGACTCAAGGAAAATACATGTGGTGCCATGACAAGGTGTTTGCAATACTCCCTCACATCCGGGATCAGGAAAAGCCCAAGAAACAATATCCACATGGGAAAATAACACTAGCAACAAAGCTTGCAAAAGAGGGGGAAAAGCAAGTGAGGACTTCAAAAGAACAAATTGTCCACTACACGGGGCCCAATCATAGGATGGGAAAGTAGACAATGGGTAAAGATTGTAATCTGCACGACCCTGGGGTAAGATATAGTTTGTGATCTGAACAGGCAAAGAAAATAATCATAATCGAGCTTACGTTTCCGTGGGAATTAGGGTTGGACCAAGCCTTTCAATTGAAGCGTGCCAAGTACTAGAGTTTTCTGCGGGATTGCAAGGAGAAGGGATGGGGGAAATGGCAATTTCCAGTCGAGGTTGCCAGTAGGGGAAATCTCTGCAGTTTCAGTATTGAGGATGCGTACAGCCATTAGAATAGGAGGAAAAGTGTGAACGGTGGCTGTGCACAATATGGGAGATGTAGTAGGAACAGTCTCTAGCTTGTTATGGAGCAAGAGAGAGGAGATAAAATGGAACCCAGGAAGAGATGATGAGCAGTGATCCGGACATCGCTCAAATGGGAGGCTGTTACATTTCAGGGTAGAAATACCAGATGATCTTTGAATACTAACTAAGGACATCAACTACTCCTGATCAGAGCTACATTAAGTAAGGTGAACGGAAAATACGTATCTTTTAGGTGTTATCAATCACATATGTAACAGTAAATTTTATTGCAGACAAGGTTAGAAATTACTGGAATTAATGGACTGGAATATATCAAAAACCCGCATTTGAATATGACATGATATTCAATGATATCACGCGCTTAGATCTCTTTACGTGCTCAGGTCAAATACCTCATAGTCACATTTGAGGAAACGATTTATCCAATTGCATCAAACGGAGATGGTTCTGATTTACTGACTAACATTTCATAGATTATACCATCTCATTTATATAGATATATCTTTATAGGTATGCATATTTCATATATGAAGACATACTTCTATAAATATATCATGTAGATGTAATTAGGTCTTCCAGCTATTATCTATGCAAGTATATTGCTATAAACATTCTATATATGATATGTTTATATATGTTATATATATATATTATATATATATATATATAGAGAGAGAGAGAGAGAGATAGAGAGACAGAGAGAGAGAAGAGAGAGATTCTTACAGTTATAAGTGTATCTTAGATAAGGAACTCATATTAGAACTGCATAATATAAAATATGATATAGCAATATATAAACACATGCTATCATAGGTATTGCTCTATTATAAATATTAAGTAATTACATTGTTATACCTGAAACAGGTATGTTATAACATATCCTAAGAGAATTAATGTTATTGTTACAAAGTTACAAAGAAATATGTGTATGTGTGTGTTTGTATGTATGTGTGTGTGTGTGGTTGTGTAAAGCCATATGATAATTATAACATTTCTGAAATATAATGTGGCATCTGAATATATATTCTTTTACTTATAAATATATATAATATAAAGACATTGTTATAGTTATAAGGCTAACATATGTGAAGACATACCGTGGTACTTATCTAAATTTCAAACACCTCCTATATGAAAACATATTGAGTCAATTAAAGGAAGCATATAATGTGTACAATGTGTGCGTAGCAATCGTACATGTTTAGATAATCTGAAATAATGTGTTATCAGCCTTCTTCATTATAATATCCTGCTATATTGCACGGTATAGTTTTCCACGTTAAACAACTACGTAGATATACATACATAAGCACAAGCTCGTACACGCACTCGCAGGCATATGCGTGTGTATATATATACACAGAGACACACCCAAACACATGTACAGAGTGAAGATGAGAGAATGCAGGAGAGAGTGAGAGCAGTAGAGAGAAAGGGGTATCTATATGCACACGCATATATAATATGCATATATGTGTATGCACATTAGCAAATTTGAATATATATGCATATAAATCCATGAATGTGTGCGTGGGTGTCTTTGTATATATGTGTATGAATATCCATGTGTGTAAAGAAATTTGTACGTCTGCATGCGTATACTTGTCGTGTATGTATATATGTTCACAGCTTTGATGGTATGTGTGTGTTTGTATGTGTGTGCGGATTTATGTACGAGTTTCTGTGTGTGTGTTTGTGTAAGGATTCCATTATTAGAATATTAAATTCTCTGTTTGTGTCATTTCCTTTCCTCTTCCTACTCCTTCTCTCTTACATATATTTACCGCCACTCTCACTGTCTCCCACCCTCTCACTTTTACTTCATTTTCCTCTCATCTCTTGAAAATACTCTTTATATCGCCTTATTATATCTTGTTTGCTCTCTCGCACTATTAAATATTCGAATGTGTGGGTAGTTTTGTTTGTCAGTGAAGTACTAGATGAAACAGGTTAAGAGATCCTTCACACGTCATTACATTCCCTTTCATCCACACCCATCGTTAACTTCGTTCTTAGAGAAATAATAAGCCTAAAGAAGCTATGCAAAAATATACTTGTATTTTCTATAAAAACAAATACACATTAAATTTGACCTGATACCCTAACTAATTAAGATTAAGAGTAGATATACAGATAGACACGACACACAACCTACAAACATACACAGGAACACGCATACAAACACGTGCATACATACATACATACATACATACATACATACATACATACATACATACTATATTGGTAAAAACGGTAAGATAACGAAAGAAAGAAAGAGACCTCAATATTATGTAAATAGAGGAAATTTATCTCTAAAATAATATATGACAATTATTCAAAAGCCAAGATAATAGCGTTTTTCAGGTGGCCAGATAACCGAAGAGATGGTGTTGTGGATTTCCACCTCGGTATCCGAAACTCAGAGTTTTATCTTGGCTATTGAATAATTGACACATATTTGGATCGTTAGCTCCTACACGCATTTTTTTCTCTCTTTGTTTCTTTTCTGTGTATCTTTCTGTCGAAGACCGTAGGCTCGAAACGTAAAAGACTTGTTTTATTTCTATTCCTGAGCGCCATACTAATACAATTGTTTGTTTGTACTCCACGTGCCCTCGTCTTTTGTTTATTTTCGTAAACCTTCCCGTTATATATATATATATATATATATATATACTTAAATGCATACATACATGAGCATATTTAGATATGCAAGTATATGCATGGGAATACATACATATAACAAATCATACAAATCTACACTATGCATACATACATACGTACTACGTAAAAATACACCCTATTGTTGATGCTGAAATTCCAATGAATAAGCCTTGGATCTAGGTTAGAAACAGGTTCTTTCCCTTTTGGCATGAAATCTTGAAATAAAAGTGAATAATGGCATATATACAGGTATAATCAGCAATATACAGGTAATGCTAACATGAAGAAAGAGCATTGATTCATAATTTTTTGTTGCAGCAAAGTGTTGTGATACAAGAAAATCTATTTAATCATTCGATTCCCTGATAAGGGTCTACAAATATGTACCACAGTTAAACAAAGAATTAAAAAGCGAAAAGGAAATATGCCACCCAGTTTCTGTCTGCGAAATCTACTCACAAGGCTTTTGTCTATCCGATCCTACAGTAGAAGACACTTGCCGAAGGTACCACTCAATGGGACAGTACACGGAACCATGTGATTGATTTGAATTCCAATTTGGAAAAATGTCCAGCAATTTTTTAGGTGGGGTAAGTCGATTAGATTGGTTCCAGTGCTCAACGTGAGCTTTTTTCACTGACCCCGAAAGAATAAAAGATAAAGTCGACCTCGCCATAATTTGCTCTAAGAATGTAAAGACAGGTGAACTACCGCTATGCATTTCATCTAGCCTGGTAACCATTCTGTCAGCTCACCTTATGTGTGTGTGTGTGTGTGTGTGTGTGTGTGTGTACATAGAGAGAGTGAGAGAGAAAAGAAAGACAGAAAGAAGGAAAGAAAAATAAAGGAGAGGGAGGGAGAGAGAGAAGAGGGTGTGTTTTTAAAGGGTTGTTTTTGTTTTTATGTAGTTTTTATTGTATATTTATATCTATATGAGTTTTATTGTATATTTATGGTCCATAGTTTCACAGGTGTTTGAAGCTAACGACATTTCAAGTTGTCAATGTCGTTTTTCTAGAAACACCTGTTTCTGTTTCTTTTTCTCTGTAATACGTCTGTGTAGATGCGAGGAATGTATGGTCAATGAAATTTTGAGCGCTTGGTCAGAGGGAGAAAGAAAAAAAGAAAAGAGGTACAAAGGATAGAAAGAAAGAAAAAAGAAAGAGTGCTAGAAAGAACGACAGGAAGGAGGTCAAGAAAGAAAGATACAAAAAAAGACAGGAAGAAATTTAAAAGAAAGCAGCGAGAAAGAAAGTGACAACGGGGAGCTTCTTTTAAATTGCATTGTATTCATATGTCTCGCTTGTTGAAGTTAATGACAATCCAAGATGTCAATTGTCTTTTAGTCACTGTTTTGAGGCCATTGCTCTCTTTTCCTCCCCCTATCTCTCTCTCTCTCTCTCACTCTTATTATATATAGTTTAACATGTGCGTACAAATACACATATACCCACATATATATATGCACGCAATACAGAGAAGACATAATACAATATGTATGGACATATACACATACGCACGTACATCCATTCGCCTATCTACACACACGCTGACACACACATATATATGTAGTCAATATCTTCGATCTTTACTGTTCATCACAAATATAAACAAAATATGTGTGTGGTATATATATATATATATATACCACACACAGAAATTCGAACTATATATATATATATATATATATAATATATATATATATATATATACCACACACAGAAATTCGAACTATATATATATATATATATATATATATATAATAATATATATATATATATATATGTAGTTGAATTTATAGAAAAACAAAGACGAAGACAAGCGTAGGAAGCACAAGGAAGTGTATTAGTTTGACGCTCGGGAAAAATCCAAATGTTTTTTTACGTTTCGAGCCTACGCTCTTCAGCATGAATGAATAAGCGAAAATGTAAAGAGAGAGAGAGAGAGAGAGATGCACATTCTTATACGCACACACACGCACAACACACATACAAGCCCTATTACAGTTTGCATATTACTTGTGTGCGTTGTATAGGATTACCAACAACAATTCAAAGGTCGAAATACCTGTATCCTAT
Source organism: Octopus sinensis (assembly GCF_006345805.1). Taxonomy (NCBI): domain Eukaryota; kingdom Metazoa; phylum Mollusca; class Cephalopoda; order Octopoda; family Octopodidae; genus Octopus; species Octopus sinensis. The sequence goes on from NC_043015.1 coordinate 7,001,761, forward strand.
ACAAGGGTAACTCACTTCTCAACAGGATGCGATGAAAGGCTTCATCATCAGTATTGGAATGGTGATCACAGATATAGATGTCGGAATACGATATCGATTACAATTTATACTCATATACTGGTTTTCACCATTGGATTGGATTGAAGCTATGCTGTGGTTCTTTGCCGCGTTTAGTCGATCAAATCAAACTGCATAAGTATTCTATGTGTCGTAGTTACTGTATCAGAATTGTTTTCTCGAACCGCTAAATTACTGGAACGCAAAAAGCCAGCATCAGCCGGTGAGAGATAAACATACACACACATGTATACAGACATCAGACCTACGCAGTTTCCGAAAACGATATTTATTTACAAGGCTTGTATTCGTCTGGGGTTATAGTAGAAGACACAACACGACAACAGCAAATGTCTTCTACTATAATCCCAGGCAAATATATACTGAAAGTCATTCTGGTTTGAGCCCACGATAGTAAGACGTGATATCAGTGAGATTGGCTACCGGGTTTTGTGGATCAAACAGCCACCTAGATGCAAAATTGTCGAAGGCATTCCAACCGTGAAAATCATTTTATTTGTTCATCTAGGACTTCGTTATCCAATTTGTCCTTTTCCTTTTTGATTTGAAAAAAGTTAGCTGGATATCTATAAAGGCAAATAAACGCTTTGCAATCTCAACTTTTGGCTCATCTCGCACTCATTTTATTCTCGATGTTGCAGGAAGAAAACACTCTCCTGTCTGACTGGCCAAAACACTTTTATTTAAAACAACCATTTCGTGTAGTACCAAACTGCAACTTAAATCATATTATAATTCACTGACGTAAGCAAGCATTTCACCGTAAAATTTATGAGTGTACCATTCTTGGTAGTGCTTTGATTAGGTCATCCTGCGGTAGCATACCACAATATAAACGATAAGAAGGCGACTTGGACTCAAAAAGGCATGAATTCCCGCCATCTATAAATATATGGCCTTGTGCCAAATTAAGAAGCCATTACTCTATTATTGCTTCTCAGAACTAACGATATATTAAATATAATTGACTATTCTCTTTTTTCTTTTGTTGTTGGGAATCTTTATGGAATCCGATATATATTCAATTATATATACTCAAGAGTATAGCCAATTTGGAGAAAATTTTATTTAATATCAATAGAAGGCAATAATAAAATCACATAACGGCCGGATTCATTTGGTTCAGTATCTTTCCTTCAAGTAACTTCACATTATATTTAATTACTTGAAATGTGTTTCATCTATATGTAAATGTTATTATAATGTTACTATCATTAATATTATTTTATTGTTATTTATGATGTTTTCAACAGATTTATGCTAGCTTCTGCTGCCCTATCAAGTGAAAGTCAGTGCTTCTGAGGTGTGTTCTACCGCAATGTTTTTTGTGGCGTAGAATTGCGTTTCAATACAAATCAGGGTGATTTTTTTCAAGTGAGATTTGGTCTATTAATGCTAGCGTTATTTCCGTTATTTCATTGTAACATCTCTTGCACACAGAATATGCAAAGTAAATTGTATTTTGCTTTCGTGTATAGGAGGAATGTTTTCCGCATCTGTTTGATTGTTGCTGTTTTATATATGTTGTTATATGCAATTATGTAGAATGTGTTGGGCTTTATTAATGTATGATAATGGTTTACAAAGTGTTAACGTATTGTGTATCGATTCTGTAAGATTATTGTTGCGTTCTATTAATACATGGCGATTGAGTTGACCATAACATCTTAAAGTATAGGAGTAGGAGACCCCTTCGGTCATGAATGACCAAGGGATTGCACCTAGAAAGTTACCCTCCCAGGCACAAGTCAGGGCAAGATTGTTTGTGGAAAGCTAGCAGTCGCCCATGCATACAAGCCTCCCCTCTCCACACCACTGATATTATCCAAGGGAAAGCCAAAGGCCGATACAGCTTCGCACCAGTGATGTCGCAACTCATTTCTACAGCTGAGTTAACTCGAGTAACATGAAATAAAGTGTCTTGCTCAAGAACACAACAGACAGCCCGGTGAGGGAATCGATCTCACAACCTCACGATCGTAAGCTCTACGCTCTGACCATTGAGCCACGCACCTTCACGTCTCAAAGTATACTTCACAACATTGGGTTATCACGTAAAGATTATCTGGAGGCACAAACTTTTCAGAGAGAACATAATTTCCTTACTGTGTCTCTTAAAGAATTTATCTGTAATCATAAGAAAAAATATAGTGAAAATATACACGTAAGAAAATATTTCTATAATATAATTCTATGCATGAAAGGATATTTGCTCATGAGTTGCTCAACAATTATCAGCTTGACTGAGTTGGTTCTGTTTGCATAGTTTATCTTCCATACTTGTGTATTTCACGGAAATGAATAACGTCAAATGGTTGCTATATATTGTAAAACAATTTTGACGACGATCCAATCTACTATCCATGGCGTACTCATCACTGTTTTGCTGTATTTTGCATCTTTTATCTTTACTTTTAATCATGTAGTAATAGCTTAAATGAACGAAGTGCTAGTCTGCTTGGTGTTTAGACGGCATGCAGTTACATCCATGATCTTGAATTCTCGTTGTGGAATTAGATATAAACAGCGAACAGTAACTCAATAATATAGTCTTTTAGAGACAATTAAATTGTGAGAAAGTGTGCGATTTACTCAAATGAATAAATTTCGTTGATATTTTTTTATTTGCTAGAGTTATTTGAATCTCACAAATTTTTTAAAAATTTACTTAAGTTGCAGGTTTTAAAACGTTTGATTCTGAATTTAGTATAAAATTCAAATACTTATAAATCTGACTTTACTAAGTTACGTTCGTTACTGTTTTAAATATGTTCCAGTTGTTTCCAAAATATTTATTTTGTAGTTTGTCGGACTGAAAATTACACCCACGCACTACGGATGGATGGATGGGTAAATCTGTGAAAAACGGACACGACGAAATACGATGTTGAAATAATTAGTGACTGAAGAACCATGCCGCACTAAAAAGAATCGGAACGTGAGTGGAAAAGTAGAAGCTGAACAATCTTGCACAAAAAAGAGCAATCACATTAATAATAATAATAATAATAATAATATTAGTGATAATAATAATATTTCGTTTTTGGATTTGGCTTGCAAGATTCATGTGCATTCGTCTGTTGAAGCATATTCTGTTGTGTCTGGGGTGATTCATTCTCTTTTAGTGCCTTATTATTTAACACACTCACCGGTAAAATTTCCACTTATTCCTTATTTTTTTACCTAAAATGTTCGTTGCGTCTTGCAACCTTTTAAATAGTCTTGACTCTGTTCGTTATTTACACTGCGTTCCTTTTTGCTTGTTTGTGCGTATGTGTGTAGGTCAGTGTGTGTGTCTGCCTAGGCATGTATGTATATATGTGTGTGTATGCATATGTATATATATATGTATATGTGTGCATCTGTATGTATTCTGCGTTTGCCTGTCCCTGTTTGTGTATTTTTATGTATGTGTAAGTGTGTGTTTGTGTATGTATGCACCTGTCTCCTTGTGTGTGCATCTCGATATGTGTGGACACGTGTCTCCATATGTGTCCTTTGTGAAGTAAAGTGTGTGTGTGTGTATATATGGCCATGTGTGTATATAAGGTCATGTGTGTTAAATTATAAGGTGCAAAAAGAAAATGACTCTCCCCAGACACAACAGAATAATAATTATATCATTAATAATAATAATAATAATAATAATAATAATAATAATATAATTGAAAAAGTGTAACGAACAATTCTATTAATTTTCTTGTTGTTGCCCTTTGGATTCACTTCTGAACTTATACGTAAATTGTAGCGTCCTGTCTACACAATGCGTAATGGATATTTGGTGAAAGAAATTAGGAAGCCTGTAATTTTTTAAAAAAGATTTCTTGAATACTACTAGATACCAGACATACCTCCTAGCCAGGCAAAACATTACCATGCTTCGAAATATTATTGAACTTTACGAAAGCACAAATTGAAACTTTTTCAAAAACGTCACAATTATTTTAAAGAACATCACACGAAGTCTCATACTGAATCAGAAATTTTATGAAGCCATACATTGGTTAAAACGTTTTATTGCCATCGGCTGTTAGACTCATACAAATTATCCACCGAAAACGCAAGCAGACGAAATAGAAAAATTCCACTGTCAAGTGATACAGTATGTAAAAAAAAAATGAAGAAAATTTCGTTTATGAATTAATATAGTATGAAAGTGCAGTAAAGTAGTATTAAAATTGGGATTCCGTTTAATGAAGTGACCGATATTTGAAATGTTGCTTAACTATTGGTAGTTGTTTATGAAAAAAATATATGCACGAGGATTGATTATCATTGAATGAACATTCAAAATATGAAAACACACTCCTCAATCGGGACCAATTTTAAGAAAAAGCACATAATTCAGTGCTACGAAATGATGTAGGAGCTTACTGGGAAAAGGACATATTAAACTGACCTTACATATTCAATCAAAACTTGTTTGCATATTTAGTTTAAGGTTGATAAAATATATAGTCAATGCATAATAGAGCATATAGAATTAATGGATGAAAAATTCTTCAAAACTAAATACATAAACTCAACAAGATATTATTAAGATTACATACTTCTTTCACAGTTACGCATTCTAGATATGTGGTCCCAATTCCAGAAAATCCTTGCTGCATAGAAAAGTGTGATGGCTGGAGGAGGGCCAATCACTGTGACATTAAGTAGACTTAAAATTGATGTAATGCTCCCACGAAAAGAAAAAAAAATAATGCATGTAGAATTCTTTTAGAAGAATGAACAATGCAATCCATCCTAATTGCTAGACATAATTGACACATTAGGTTACAGCCTTAAAACTTGCACTCAGTGCGGAGTTTCGTGCTGGCTCCTGCGGAGGACTTATTGTGTCTTCGGCCTAAAACTAAACAGAACAATAATAATAAAGAATTTATTGGTACCCTAACAATATGATATGACCCTACCAATATGGTATTACTTGAAATTCAGCTTAACTGAGAAACTTGTAAGCACATAAATTTCTGGAGTTCTTTAAAATTGGAATTTTCAGCTATTAGCAAATGACAAATAGTCATCCCAACCTGATCCCAATGCTGAATATACAATGATCAAATGAAGGGTAGATTTTCAAACCTGGGTTCACCATGATTCCAGAACGGTATATGTCTATGTAGAGCAAATGTAGATTGAGATATAGGGGTTCCGGATGGACAGACGGACAGAATTTCTAGTTTATTATTATTGATGAAGCTTAATATGACTGTGGGGTGAGGTGACCATCATCTTCATTTTGAAACGTAAAACTGGAAGGTTCACGGAGAAATAATTATAAACTTGTTGCATTATTCAGTACAAAATGTTAGATTTTAAATTTTTTTATAAGCTAATATATATTCTGAGAAAAGAAATTGAATTTTAGTTTCAATTGAAAAATTTTGAATTGAGAATTTGATAATATATGGAAAACATTTCGATAAATGCCTTCTATCAGACATGAATTATTTTGAATTTGACAGAATCAACCCATGGTATGCTTCAAATATTGCAGAGGTATCATGTAAATTCAGTTTCAAACTTAAATTTTCAAAAACAATACGAGCGTTTTGCAGATGAGGTTAAAATCAGTTTATACAATATTAACTGAATGAATAATTGAAGGTCATCTATTTTCTTTCAAATATATATGCAGCTCTCCATTTTCAATATTAATTACTATACATAGAAAATAATTTTGTGGAGATGATTTCGAATTGTGTTTTATTATTAAATTATACATCCCACCGTAGTCGATTTTTTTTTCTTTTACTCTCCAGGGTCAATAAAAAATGTAATAATTGTGTACTGGAAATGATATAATCGACTAGTTCCTCCAACCAAAATTTCAGGCCTTGCGCCTATAGTAGTAAGAATTATTACATCATATATAGAGAAATCATTGTTTACATGTTACTCATTGTATATAACAGTTTTTACTGGCTGCTAAATATGTATTTTCAATTCAATTGCTGTTACTTTATAGCGATTTCCCCGGGTTAGATATATATTTTTTTTCATATGAAATTTATGCTGGTCACTTCAGAGAACTTTTTCTGTTAATTTTTTTCTTTCTACGCTCTGCAGTTGCTTAGCTCCCACTTTGGATTGAACCTGTAATTTAAAACGGGAAAACAATTGCATCTATTTTTCTGAAACTGATTTTTAGCTGATTTCATGTAATATCTTCAGCTTTAAATATTCTGATATTTATAAGATTCATCGTTAGCCTTCTCCGTCAATTTTTGTCATTTATCTCATTCGTTTCATCTACCCTTACATCTACCCATGGGCGGTTCTGGTCAATTTCTTTAAGTTCAGTGCCTGTGTTTAATGTTTCCTGTTCAAGTCAATTTGCCTTTGTTATGTTTTATTTGGTGCGTTCTTCTTCTTCTTTTCTTTTGTAATGTAGCAAAATAATATTGACCTCTAACAGAGGCACAAGGTCACATATTTCGGATAAGTTCACTGTAAAGTCGATGGGATCAAAACAGTAAACGATCATACATCAAAGGTCTATTACTACTACTACTACCACCACCACCACCAACAACACCATCACTACCACCACTACTAAGAACAGCAACAACAACAACACCACCACGACCACCACTACTACAACTAACAACAGCAACAAAACCACAACCAGCACTACTACTACTACTACCAACAACAACAACAACGCTACCACAACCACTACTACTACTACTGTTGCTGCTGCTGTTACATAAAATTTTTTTCAATATTTGATACAATACTACACAATTTCCCAAATTAATATACGTATATATCAATGTTCATTTGAATTGTCAAAGCATTCCATAGCATATTCATAAATATCTTGCTTAAAAAAAAAAGAAGCCAGACTAGAAGAATGTCGTGTATTCTCGATCCTCAAAATTCGAAATACAAAATATATTGTTTCGATTAGATGGGTTTCAGCAGGACTATAACTACCGTGAGCTAGTAAATATTTAACAATTTTAAATGTTACGGAGATGTACTTGCATAGCAAGTAACCTGATCTGCGATCGTGTGCTGGAACGAAAACAATTGCAGCGTGGAAGGTGTTTATAAGCCATTTAAGAAACACACAAAACACCGTTAGATTCACTTCAACATTTAAATTTAATTTGTCAAAATATTTTCTTCGCTTTGAGACCGCAACCTGTTCACTGACAAAATTCCGTGCTGCATCTAATTTTATTTTAGATGTATTTTTAATTTGCATGGCAATACATAGAAATTTAATGGAAAAAAAAAACTCGTTCTGAAAGCAGTAGTAGCAGTAGTAGTAGTTGATCAATCTTTTTAAGACATTGCTATTTCGTTTGAATGTTTAATCCAAGATATTCCAGCTTCTTTTTCGTGTTACCCTATTTAAACTTTCCATACTGAACTGCACATGGAATTATTTCCTAAGAATTTGCTACTACTCCAGGCAGATCGGTTCGAACCTGATTATATTTCCTTGAGTCGATTTATTATAAACAAATCTTAATACTGCCGGCGTGTTTCGATTTTATGGCATCCTCGTTAGCATAGAAGAATCTTCGAAGGCATCATTTTTCTAGTAGAGATATAAATCATTAAAGCAGTCGTAGTAGTTGAATTAGTAGTAATAGTAGCAGCAGCAGCTACGAAAGCGTCCGACTTGTAGCCATGACAGTATTAATAAGTAGTAATATTAAGGCGGCGAGCCGATAGAAACGTTAGCACTCCGAGCTAAATGCTTAGCAGTATTTCGTCTGTCTTTACGTTCTGAGTTCAAATTCCGTCGAGGTCGACTTTGCCTTTCATCCTTCGGGGTCGATAAATTAAGTACCAGTTACGCACTGGGGGCGATGTAATCGACTTAATCCGTTTGTCTGTCCTTGTTTCTCCCCTCTATGTTTAGCCCCTTGTGGGTAATAAAGAAATAAGAAACGTTACCACGCCGAGCGAAATGCTTAACGGTATTTGCTTTCTTAACGTTTTGAGTTCAAATTCCGTCGAGGTCGACTTTGCATTTCATCCTTTCAGGGACGATAAATTAAATACCAGTCGCGTACTAGTTCGATCTAATCGACTGGCACCCTCCCCCAAAATTTCGGGCGTTGTGTCTAGTGTAGAAAAGAATAAGTAGTAATATTAATAAAATAGTAATAAAGAATCGTCAGCACACCGGAGAAAATGCTTAGCGGCATTTCGTTCGTCTATACTTTAGGTTTCCTTTCGTTATGGATAAAGTAAGTATCAGTTAAACATTACATTCAATGTAATGGACCTATTCTATTTGTATAACTTGCTGGCCTTGTACAAAAAGACTGAAACCAATATGAATAAAAGTAGTAAGGCAGTGAGGTCGCAGAATGACTAACACATTCGACGAAATGCTTGAAGACGTTTCTATCGTCTTTACGTTCGGAGTTAAATTTCTGTCGCGTTGGACTTCGCTTTTCGGCCTTCGCTTTTCAATCAAATAAGAACAAGTTGAGGAGTGAGGTCGATGTAAACCATTTCCCACACCTCAAAATTTCTAGCATTGTACTAAAATTAAAAAGGAATATTGCTAAAAGTGATATCAATATTTTTGTCAACAAAAGCTGTCTCAACAATAATTGTTATTAATGAAGAATTCATCACATCAGTAGTAATGGTAATAGCAGCATTGTTAGAATTATGAGAGCGTCAGAAATTCTTTCTGCCGTTCCTCCCTATTCCCTATTTTTAGAATTCAGTTCTCCTAGGGTCAAATTTGCATTTCCTCTCTCCGGAATTGATAAAATAAAACATCTGTTGATATCGATGGTATTGGTTTCAAAATTTCAAACTTGCTGATGTTTTGCCTAAACCAGAAGACATTGTAAAATAGCGGCAAATGGACTGAACTTAAAGTCTCAGGAGAAATATTTGCAGGTTTTTTTTTTCGGTTTTCCCTTTCTGTGCTCACATCCTTTCGCGGTCAAATTTACTTTTCATTTTTTGAATTTGATAGAATAAATTATTTATTCATTTATTTATTTATGCGCCCTTTTCAAGCCTAGCCAGGCTCATGGGCCCGGTTTCCCGGTTTCTGTGGCGAGTCCACTGCTCTAACCATTGGGCCATTGCGCCTTCCGATAGAATAAATTACCAATCAAAGTACAGGGGTCGCTGTAATCAACTCCTACTGAAAACTGTTGGTCTTTTGCCTAACTGTAAAAGCATTATTATTATCTTGCTATTGTTGTTGTTTCGGTGGCAGTAGTGGTAGTAGTAGTAGTAGTAGTAGTAGTACTGGTAGTAGAAGTAGAGAATGATGTTTACTGTTGTTAGTGGTAATAGTCATATGATGCCAATGTGGCTGTTTCGCTAGAAATATTGTTGTAATGCATTTATGTCAATCCTAAATACAAATACCGTAAAAAAAAAAAGAAAGCCAATATATCAAGGCCATACTATATACTTAATGTGATTGATTGCAAGTTTATTTATTTATGTTTTTTTTTTTTTGCTTGGATATAGTTAGCACTTGTCTCATGGCTTACACACAGAAAATGTGTTCCCCGAAACAAATTATTTAAATTCTAACTAGTCTGGTTTAGTTCTTTGCGCAAATTAACAATGATCGATGGGAATATATCATGTATTTATATATCATGTATCTATGAATAAGTATACATCTATATAAATATATATATATATATATGGGTGTATATATTTGTGTATACACAAACATACACATATATATATATACACATTCATACATACGGATACATACATATATATACATACATATATATATATATGCACATTCATACATACGGATACATACATATATATACATACATATATATATATATGCACATACATATACATACATATATATATATATGCACATACATATACATATATATATATATATATGCACATACATATACATATATATATATATATACACATATATATACACATATATATATACACATATATACATATATATGTACACATATATATATGTGTATATATATATATGTACACATATATATGTGTATATATATATATGTACACATATAGATATGTATATATATATGTATATATATATATATATATATATTTGTATACATATATATATGTGTATACATATATATATGTGTATATATATATGTATATATATTTACACACACACACACACACACACACACACACACACACACAAACATATAAATATTGTAAACAACTTTTCTAAGCATATGATTAATAAACATATCGTTCATCGCGCAGAGAAAGATACATCAGTCATAAACCACAACGCTGCTAAACGCCCAAACACCAGACTGATTTAACCAATAAACTTTGCTCGACTTAACGTCTACTAAAGCTACTTCCAGGAGGCGGTAAATGCAGTCGCGGTTGATGAGATCTAAATGTTCCACTGTCATCGCTATCATCGAGTCAATCGTAAGTGTGACGCTCTAGACGATTGTGTAGTCAAACGTCGCCATTGGTCTATGTTCCCCGCCATGCGTAGCAGGGACGTGGTATTATGACATGTCTTTAGCGTTGTCAAAACAAGATGTTCTCTGTCCGTCTACATCTCTTTCACCCATCCGCAATTATGTTCTGAAACACAGTTATGGACAGGGAGATGTAGCATAATAACTGACCGTATCAGGCAATCCTTCATTTTTGTGCTCGTACATCTTTTATCGTCAAGAGTGCATAACATCTCATCAGAGATACGAAAACGTGCAGAGTCAAAGCTTATCAGGCACAAACGTTTACGTCAGAGGATATGGGAGGGAAGCAGTGATCAAAGGAGTTGGCCCAATCACTGATGATATCCAATACCAAGGAAGGCAGAATTATAAAACAGTCAACCTAATTAGTCGTTCCTGCAAAGAATTGCCAAGTGTTCTGCTAAATAGACTTCAGGTGAAGAGGGACGAAGTACTTCTATAAGAAGAGCTAGGATTTAGGCTCAAATGGAGTTCTGTGCAGCAGATATTTCGATATCAGACCACTCACTGAGAAACAGCTGCAGCACCAATCTGACATACACTACAATTTCCTCGACTTTAAAAAATCTTTTATCCTGTTTGGCACGATGAATTGTGCATACATACATACAAACACACACACATATATATATATTCTTTTATTTTTAAAATTATTTTACTTGTTTCAGTCATTTAACTGCGGTCATGCTGGAGCACGACCCTTTGTCGAGAAAATCGACCCCAAGACCTATTCTTTGTAAGCCTAGAACTTATTTTGTCAGTCTTCTTTGCCGAACTGCTAGTTTAGAGAGAACGTAACCACGCCAGAATCAGTTGTCCAGCAATTTTGTGGGGACAGACACAGATACACAAACATAGACACATACAAACACACACACACATACATATACGACGGACTTCTATCAGTTTCCGTCTACCAAATCCACAGACAAAGCTTAGGTCGGCCCGAGGTTATAGTAGAAGACACTTGCCCAAAGTACCACTTAGCACACATCCACTCCTGCGCCTATACTTACCACACATATATTGTTACATCTGCAAAATTATCACAGAATCTGAGATTCACGTCTCCGTTCGCTGGACAGTTGTGATGAATAGTTTTGAAATTGTAATAAAAAGTATATCTGTCTGTGTATCTATCTATCTATTTATCTAACTATATCCCTTTTTTCTCTCTCTACTCCCTCTCTATGTATATATAGATACATAGACAGATAGATAGATAGATATATAGATAGATAGATAGATAGATAGATAGATACACAGACAGACAGACAGATACTTAGATAGATAGAAAGATAGATAGATAAAGAAACAAATATTTATGTGTATGTGTGTAGGGATGTGGTTCTGGGAAAACTGATATGCATATATGAATAGTTTTCGAAAGAAGAATTTTTATACATTTGTAATGTAATGTTTTGCAGTGCATTAAAGGTGGCAAGCAGGCAGAATCATTAACACGCTGGGCAAAATGCATAACGCTATTTCGCCTGTCTTTACGTTCTGATTTCAGATTTCGCAGAGAGCAACATTACCTTTCATTCTATCGGGATAAATAAAACAAGTAGCAGCGAAACACTAGGATTGATGTAATCTACTTACCCCTCCTCCTGAAATTGCTGTACGTTTGCCAATATTTGAAACCAATATTATGAAGGGCATTAAAATATTCACCACTACAACTCAGTAGTTTGTATTTTTTTCATATACCAACGAGGATGGGCTGATAAATTCAATGCTGACTATGAAAGTGTGATGTTACAACTGTAGTATCTTGTAAACATTTATTTCAGAACTTAATAACTGCATTGCTTCTCTCCAAGTAAACTGACATCTGACTATTTTAGAAGATTCAAATGTAACTAATAGCGAATTCTCTTGAAAGTGGATAAAATCTGGCACGGCAGTGTCAACATGCACCTGCAGAAAATGGATTTATCCCCGAATGGCATTCATGCTAGCATCGTTGCTACATTAGCGGATGCTGTTGTTGTTGTTGTTAAGCATCAAGAAGTGTAAGGGGGATTAAGTGATGGTCTAGCGCTTAGGGGCGGGAGACACCAGACCTTGGAAAAAAATACTTTGTTCCTCTTCTTGTAGTTGAGGGCTCTTCGTTGACGCCCGACACCACTGGGAGGTGGCCCTCGAAGTCGCTCGAAATGGAGATCTCCATGTCCAAATTCTTGAATGGCTTAGAGGATGCTTGAATGGCCTGGTGCAGAGTTTTGTTTGCCAGACATACGGTCTTCCAGCAGCCACGCTCATGACCCAGGGTAGCACTACCTCCTCCGTGAACTTGATGAAGGCTTCAGTTTCAAGAGTGAGGCCGTTTGGGAAGATGAATACAGGCATAACGTCACCATCACTAGTGATCACTCAAAACACCATGATGTTGACTCGATGTTTGATCTTTATCATTTTCGGTATATATTCTCAGAATTGCACTGTCCTCATAATGACACCCGGTCTGAAATGTTCGTATTGGAGTTTCTGGCGAGAATGCCAAGCAGTACATACCGCATCCAAATTTCTGGCAGAGGGAATTGCATCACGGACAGTGCCCAACTGACCCTACTATAATCTTTAATCGAAAATCAAAAGCAAACAATGCGCATGCGCGAAATGAAAATTATATAAAACGGCAGCAATTTACCCATCAAACGCTTATATATATATATATATATATATATATATATTATATATATATATATATATAATATATTTATTTATTTATATATCTGTATATAAATATGTATGTATGCATATATGTATTTATTTTGTATGTGT
>NC_043015.1:7020094-7130094 GCF_006345805.1 Octopus sinensis
ACCCAAGAGATATAAGGAGGGAATATAATAGATGTTTCTTAGATAAAAAGAGTACGAAAGCTAGAAAGGCAGAGACACAAGACAAGAGCGTATACAGAAAAGTTTTAAAACATTCGATTTCTCTGTATACGGAAGAAACATTATATTTGATCGCATCATATTGAAATTAGTCAATGAATCAATCATTGATTTCTTTGGGTATTTAGTTTGTTTGTTACGTTGGTGGGTAGGTTGGTTTGTTGATTGGTCGGTTGGTTGGTAGGTTGGTTGATTGCTTCGTTGAATAATCAATTGTCTAATTGACATATCAGCAATTAATTGATTGCTTTATTGACTAATTTACTTATTAGCTATCACTAGATTGATTGGTTTTCACGCACCGATACAAGAGATAACAATACATTGCAATACACTGTGAAATTTCTGACTGTTCTATCAATAAACTTTCTACTCTGGGCTGGCTTTAGTCATTAAATAGCGGCCATAGTGGGACACCAAATTCGGAAGATTTAGTCGATCTTTTCAACTCCAGTACTTATTGTAGGATGTTACTCCTCATATCAATATTTCTTTGTAGAAAAACCAAGTTGAAACATAAAAAAAAATCATAATCAACACTGATTTTATATACGTGTCTGCATACGTATATATATATATGTGTATGTATAAATATACTGAAGTTTGCTTTCTCCAGCTTGTTTGTGTAAAACAAAGGAATATCACATGATCTATTGACGCAATGTTGAGATTAGAAGCAAATTTATTTCCAAGTTGACAGGGATATTAACATTCGCCTGAAGTCGTAACTGTTGAAAAAAGCATTTTAGGTTAATCTTGAAGTCACAGTCAAATTCATTTGTACAACATAGGCACGCACATACACACGCAGGTATGTATGGTTTCATACGTATATATGTATATATATATATATATATATATATATATATATATAACAATTCACTTTGTTCGTTGATCGCTACGTTTATTTATCAATATTCGGAAGTATGAAAAGCGAAGTTGAAATCAGTGGCAAGTGTGAGTGTAAAGAATCTGTCAAAATGCTATGACACAGTTTTTATGATGCTCTTACCTACATACCAATCAAATGCGAATATCTAAGTTTATTTTTCCGCTATTCCAGCATACTACCTTCGTTCTGCAGATCAATTTACTAACTTTCGAAATATCATATGCTACAAATAGAATAAATATCCACCATTGACCTTTGAAAATGACGATTAAAATATTGGAAATGTTTGACAAATATTCGAGATATGACTCATTGATTTTAATCGAAGAAAACTCCATTCTCATGACAATATAACATTTAGGGGATATTTTACTATTGTGCTCCAGTATGGCTGGTGTTTTACAGAAGAATGTAGTACTGTGAAAAAATAACAAATTTAGATGTGCACATTTGTGTTCTAAGTTCAAATCATATGCAGGAATATAACGAGTCGGTGGCAGGAAACATGTGCAAGCATCTATATATATTTCCTCTAAATATGTCGCCTACACGTATGTTATAAATCAATGTACAGCAGGCGGGGTTGTTTGTAACAGAATCAATGTGATAGCTATTAGTTTAATTCCAAGTTTCAACTGCGAACTTTTATGTCTTGCGCTCAAATCCCTGCATCATTAACTATAGCGATTATCACTGCGAAATAAGTATTATTTCTCACAGTTTTTGTTCTTTATTGCCATATTTGGTCTGATTAAAGTGAAACCACTATCGAAGATCTCTAAATAGTAATCATCCATTTTTGAAACCTATATCGTATCTTGAACAAGGAAACATCAGTCCATTTGTATGGCCAAAACGACTTATTACAATTCTTTCAGGTTCTTTTACCTCCTGATTCTCAATCGCTTAAATGGCTACTTTGGTTATTGCTCATAAAATATAGTATGAAACCAAGGTGGTGGGTAGACATAGTTGATCCTTATACAAAATACATTGTTCAACTTGTTTCAGCTGTTTATATTCCAAGCTTGATTACGAACAAATTAGTTCCCAAAACATTTCTATAGACAATCTCAAATGCAACAATGTAGAAACAGAATCGTTTGTAACAGCAGACGAGCAAATATATTCATTTATACACCTTTCTGTCCTATATTACCATTTGTATCTCACACATTATAAATCTACGGATAACAACAGCTGATCAAAACTGTGCCGGTGCTTTAGTCACCATCTATTCATATATTGCGTATGTCTCCATTTTGCGTGTGTGTGTGTGTATATATATATATATATAATTTCTAAACAAGGCCAAAAGAAAAAATATCCTAATGCCAAATCTGCTGAAAAAAGACAAATTATCAATAACCATATAATTTATCACTATTTATAGTGATAAATTATATGGTTATTGACAATGTTTCTGTTTTCGGCATATTTAGCATTAGAAAGTTTTTCTGTTGCCCTTGTTTATAATTTTTTTATAAATTTAACCTTTGAAGGTATTTTTTTAATATGCTGGTGATTGATAAAACTTTTTTCAAAAAATTTTATCCTATATTAGATGTAGATGTATATATATATATATATATATATATATATATATATGTTTGTAGGAACTGGGTAAGGGTATTACTTCGAGTGAGGGGGTTGATATGAGATGTCGGTTTCAATTTCGTTTTCGTTATTGAAATATTTCATTAAAATATCAACAAGTGGAAGTTTCTCTCTGCTGTATTCCACTGTGAGTTGGATGTCTGAATTACAACTACTGAGTAGTGTTTCAAATTTGAATTGCTTAGCATTACTTCCAAAGAATGAAGCAGTCATCCAGATATCTTTCTATTTCTCTTTAACATATTGGTTAAAAGATTATCCTCATTTTCGTAGTTATTCTAGATGTAGAGTCAATTTTAATTACCACATTATCAGGTTGGAAAGAACTAGGGCTACATTTGTTCCCATATCAATTCCATATCTGTCGGTAGTATCAAACAAGAACTAATTGTTCTGAAGGATAAATTTCAATGCTTCAATTATATATATATATATATATATCTATATATATATTATATATATATATATTATTATATATATAATATATATATATATATAACTGTATAGTCATATGTATGAGTAGAATTTTACGTGCTCATATGCACAGATTTATATATATTCATACACTAGATATATATGTATATTTATATGTAAACAGTACGTGTTTACGAACGTTTACATGAAATTGAATAAGTGTACATGAAGCGGTCACCATGTGGGCATGTGTTTCAGAAATTAGAAACAAATTATGAAATATATTGTGAACTCCATGTTTGATATTTCCTGAAATCATCTCTCTTTAGAAAACTCGTACATCGACTGAGTTTATTCTTTAATTTCCATACATCGTGTCATATTTATCTTTTGTTATATTGTAGTTAAATATCGGTTCATTTTACACTACCTGAAAGCTAATAGAATTATTTCCATAGAGATTTATCTTTAACGTTCTGCTTTGTACAAATTCTTATAAACCAAAATATGTATTGCTTCTTCGCCAATTTGATAAACATTTGATTGATAATTATAATGCTGATTGTTTTCTACATCTCTTGTATGTTATCTGAATTCTTTAGAAGAAAACATGAAGTGTGATTTCTGTTATTGTTTTAACTAGTGTTTAAAATTTTAAATTCTTATGGAATCTGTTGCCGGAATATATATATCAAAAAGCAAGCAAATGTAAAAGCGACAAAGCTACAATGAGTGAATGCATGTATGTTTGTGTATATATATATATATATATATAAATATCTGTATTATATATATATTATATATATATAAATATCTGTCTGTATATATATATATAATATATATATATATATATATATAATATATAAATATCTGTATGTATATATATATATATATATATATATATATTATATATACAATATCTGTATGTATATATATATTATATATATATATATATATATATAAAATATCTTATTGTTATATATCTAATATATATATATATATATATAAATATGTATGTATGTATATATATATATTATATATATATATATATAAAATCTGTATGTATAATATATATATATATATATAAATATCTGTATGTATATATATAATATATATATATATATATATATAATAAATATCTGTATGTATATATATATATATATATATATATATATATATAAATATCTGTATGTATATATATATATATATATATATATATATATATAAATATCTGTAGTATATATATATATATATATATATATATATATATATATATAGAGAGAGAGAGGAGAGAGAGATATATATAGGGAGACAGATAGATAGATAAATAGATAATACATGCATATATACATACATAAAACAGCATATGTGTATATATATATATATATATATATATATATTTATATATGCATGTATATGTATATATACCTTCATACATATACACACACCAATATATATATATATATATAATATATATTCGTGCGTATGTATGTGTGTTTGTGTGTGTGTGTGATATAATCTGGCTAAAACTAATGATATTTGTAAATAATTTGAAATTCTTTAATAGAATTTGCTGGAAACTTTTACAAAGTGTAATAAATTATATGAAAATTATATTTATAAAATGAGTGTGATATTTCTAAGATGCATGTATCACAAATGTAATAAATGGTATACGGCTTCATCACAAAAAATATCAAAAATACGCCAAAAATGGCGTTTTGAATTTTTATATTACTGCAGCTTTACTGAATGCTGTTGTTGTTCTTGTTATTGAGATATATTTTCCCTTATTGAAAGGTTCCATTATATAGAAGACTTTCTAGTTAATGCTTTCTATCTTAGGAACAAGACCTGATATTTCAAGAGATGGAGACTCGCAAATTTCATTGATCTCCGTTGGAGAAGGATACTTAATTATTCGACCCCGAAATGTTGTAAAGCAATGCTGATCTCAATAAGATTTGAACTCAGAACGTAATGAATCGGAAGTAAAACTGTTAAGGGTTTTATTCGATGTATTAATGATTCTGCTAGCTAGACACTTTGATGCTACTAATACTAAGAATATATATATGATCAGAGACAAAATTATTACTCGCTTTATTTTCTGGTTGTCCGGTTTTACCCAGGAGAGACTACAATATAAAGGCAGGATATACAACGGAAAAATTTGCCGGCGTTATAAAATACTAGCAGAAAAAGAAATCGAATAAACATGAAACATGTGACTGAAAGCTCGTTGATAAAGTACAAGCCTTTATTCTCTGTGATATGCGAACAGTAGCAGACTGGGCGCTCTGAGTAAATTGATCGGATATTGTTGTCAATGACTACCACATTGGAAATGTCTTATGGTTAAAGTATCAGTCCCAAAACATGAAGATGTGTCACGAAGTGAAGAAATTATCTAAATAGAATGATGTGAATATAGATGCAATGTAGGGGATAATAGTTATGCAAAAATGCGTGGGGAATTATTAATATACGTAATTCTTCTAATATCATGTCGCGAGATTGATTAAGATATATACAGATTAATACAAAACTCAAGCTCCAGCACAATATATAAGACAAGTCTAGTACTAACTGAAGATACATATACTCTTCTTTCTAAGTTATTGTACAACTAAGAATCCTCACAAGATAAAGAACTTTAATACAACAGAATACACAATACTGATACGCAACACGTATCCATTGGGCAATGATTTGTGTTCGGTATTGCTGTGAAAATAAGCAATTATTATATTATTATTGCGGCGGTAATCGCATTTTTATTGTTTCTCATATCACACTTTATCATCTTAATAATACAAAGAAAGCCAGGGAAGATTGCAGAGAGAGAGATTTAATATCTGGTGATGAAAATACACGGTGATTACAAATCATAGGCGCGTTCAGTTCGAAATGGTGGTTTCGAGGCTGATCAATCGCACTGAGCTGACAGAGTCGTTAGCGTGTCGGAAGAAATAAAAAAAAGGAAATGCTTAGCGTCATTTCTTTCGACTCACTACGTTCTGAGTTCAGCTCCCGCTGGGGTTAGCTTTGCCGTTCATCCTTACGGGGTTGGTAGAATATGTACTAGTCAAGCACTGAATTCGATGTAATTGTCTAGTTCCCTTCTCTTTTGTGCCTCTAGAATAAAGGACAACAACAACAACAATTACTACTACTACTACTACTACTACTACTGCTGCTGCTGCTGCTGCTGTTGTTGTTGTTGCTCCTCTTCCACCGACTTTGGAGCATTTTGTCTGTCGTTACGTTCTGATTTCAAATTGCGCCGAGGTCAGGTCGTCTTTGACTTTCATCCTTTCGCGGGTCAATAAATTAAGTAACAGTCAAACACTCGGGTCGATGTAATTGACTAGTTCCCTCCTCCAAAATTTCAGGCCTTGTGACTTTAGTAGAAAGGATTATTATTATTCTTCTTTTTATTATTATTATCATCTAAGCGAAATGCTTTTCGTCATTTTAGCTATCTCTAAGTTCTAAATTCAAATTCCGACGAAGTCGAAGTTGCCTTTAACTTTTCGAGATCGGTGAAATAATTACCAGTCAAGCATCGAGGTCGATATAATCTACTAACGCCCTCCCAAATTTCGATCTCTGTGCCTGTAGTAGAAGAGATCATTATTATTCGTTCCAGATATGTTCGCTATTTTCTCAACATCCTGCCTACTGCTACTGACAGCAGACTGCAATAACCTATACAAGTATAACCTAGGCCTGGCTCTGTAGCAAGAAGCCTGATTCCCTATCACATGATTCTGGGTTTAGTCCCACTGCATGGCAAATTCGGGTCACTCCTACTCATCCATAGACACCGGTCTTTTGTATCTGTATTTTATCATTATTATTATTATTATTATTATTATTAAGAATCGTTACTACACCGGAAATAATGCCTAGTGGTATTTTCCTCCAACATTACATTCTAAGTTCTTCTTCCGCCGAGGTCGACTTTGACTTTCATGCTTTTGGGGCTAAAATAAATACTGTCTGAGCGCCGGGGTCTATGTAATCGACTGTCCCTTCCTGCCTCGAACTTGCTCGCCTTGTGTCAACATTTGAACCATTATTGTTCTGTTGCTGTTGTTGCTGATGATGACGATGATGATGTTATTGCTGCTGTTTAAGTCGGTGCTATTTTTTTTCTTTACTTTCATGAGAGTACAAATCTAGTAGTAATAGTAGTGGAAGTAGTAATAGTAGTATTAGTGGTGGTGGTGCTTTTATTAACAGCAACAACAGCAGCAGTAGTAGTAGTAGTTAAGGAATACGTATTATAATTCGTCAATTATTTCAACTGTAAAGATATATAATAATGGTCGTTTTATTGCCCACGATGGCCTACCACAGATTAAAATACATTATGAAATAATGTATGTCAGATGTATGTGTGCGTGTGTTTGGACCTTTACAATATGCAACAGTTTCTTATTTTCATTATAACAACCTTTCAATTCTTTTTAAAAACAATGTGCTTGTGTTGTCTAAATTGAAATATAATTCTTCTCAAATTTTCCAATTTCCCCTACATTAAACATAGAAGCGAACCAAAACAATAAACGTGAATCTTGGTTATAATCCCTTGGTGATGTTTATTCTTGCTCTGCAATAAACAACTTGTATTTTGCCACATATTGTTTAAGTTACATTATGTTGATTTTCTTTAACAAAGAATTCATGGAGGCGAAAACCAAAACAAATCACACTTTTATTAGATAAAATGAGACATCGATTTTAAGACATGCTGGGAATCTTTATAACAACCTAAACATTTCCTAACTGCCATCTCTCTTCCATTGACTTCTATTATTGCACGATTTGTTCTCTCCTTCTAAAACTCTGTTTCTCTCTTCCTCTCTCTCTCCATCTCTCCCTTTGTCTGTTCCTTCTCTCTCTTTCCCTCTCACGCTCTCACTCCGTATAACCTTATTTATTGGTCCTTTCATTTCTTCTATATATTATCGTTTCTCTTCCTCAAAATTGTTTGCTTTTATATTCCTTTCACATCAATTCTTATTTATCCAAAGGGAAGTGATCTAGAACAAACTGTCCTCACATGAATATCTCCAAATTTATGATCTAGAAAAGTTCAAAGGGGTGAATCATATGAGAAAAAATAATCTGTATTCTGCTTCTTAACCCATGGGGTATAAATTGTATGTCTTCGCTTTAATAATGACGGTAGTGATGAAAAAAAGTAGCAATAAAAGATGAAATGCTTATATCATATAACCTTATGACGCAACGGAATGATATGAGTTTTTTTTTCTCTCTCTCGCCTCATATTTGGCAACGTTTTGACAAACTTTATTAATCATAATATTCACTGATAATACTATTCATTGAGCGAATACTAGAAATTGTTTAATGCATAAACAGAATAAGTGATAGATACTAAATGCACACTTATAGACATTTGCACATAGATACACACAGGAACATAAGCATAAATATGTAAACACTGATAGACACATTAACAGAAAGATACACACACATATATGCACAATCTTATATATATATATATATATATATAGATGTATGCAAACATTCGTTAATACACAAGCAATTATATTTAGAGGATTTAGCGTGTATTCATATATGTATGTATAGACACACACTCTCTCACACATAAACACACATATTATATATATATATATGGTATTATATTGAGTTATATGCGTGTCTGCATGTAGTGGATACTTACAGACACTTAGAGACACACTACTTGTATGTGCATAAACTTTTGTTGATACAAGCCATTATTTTTCCACTGACACAATGCAAATATACATACATATACATGTATTTATCTATGTATGTATGCACACAGACGTACATATACACATCATATATATATATATATATATATATATATATATATATATATATTATATATATATATATATTACATATATATATATATATATATATACATATATATTATATATATATGTGTGTGTATGCATTATATGTATGCATGTAGATATATCTATATATATGTGGGTGTATGTATGTGCGTCTGTGTGTATGTATATTTATTTATATTTATTTATTTCTATCTACATACGTACGTATATATTACATCAATACGTACTCACATATAAACACATATATATGTACTTGGTTTGTATTTATGCCATTCAATATAATTTTCGAATAAAAACTAAAAGAAAATAGTTCAATATCCGACAATATATCACATATACAAAGAGGAGAGCAGTAGCAGTATAGCCGAATACCAAACAGCTTCACTTTGTGACGTCGTGGTTCAGGGTTCGATACAAATGTCTTACAGTTTGGGCAAATGAAAACTTTTATTTCTTGGCTCGACTTCTGCTATGTGCCAAGTCGTGTAGATGGAAGCTGCACAAAAACCCATCATGTGCTGTGTACATCTAATTCAAATTTACAACATTTCTATTCTGTGGTTCGATTCTTCAAAAAAGCCACGTGAAGGTTGCAAGAAGGCGTAGGAGTGGCTGTGTGGTAAGTAGCTTCTCACACAGCTAATTACATGTCTCCGGGTTCAGTCCCACTGCGTGGAACATTGGGCAAGTGTCTTCTATTATAGCCTCGGGCCGACCAAAGCCTTGTGAATGAATTTGCTAGACGGAAACTGAAGGTGGAACGTGGTATATATGTATATTTATATATGTATGTGTGTGTATATGTTTGTGTATCTGTGTTTGTCCCCACAACATCGCTTGACAACCGATGCTGGTGTGTTTACGCGGTTCGGCAAAAGAGACCGATAGAATAAGTACTAGCTTACAAAAGAATAAGTCCCAGGGTCGATTTGATCGACTAAAGGCGGTGCTACAGCATGGCCACTGTCAAATGACTAAAACAAGAGAGAAGAGTAAAGGATTCAGCAATCTCCCCCACATATATATGAATTTAATTTGTCATTGGAATGTTAATACCTCATCTGAGGAAGATGGCGACGCACCACTATATATGTATATATGAATGTTTGTATATATTCGTATGTAACTGCAAATATAGGCGTGGGTATGTGGTAAAAAAACTGGTGTCCCTACCATATGGTTCCGGGTTCAGTCCCACTTTGGTAAGTATCTTCCACTGTTGTCTCGCGCTGACCAAACCCTTGTGAATGTGTGCTTAGTTGATGAAAACTGTAAGAAGCCCGATGCATATATATATATATATATATATATGAGTGTGTGTATGTATGTATATATATATATATATATATATATATATATATATATATATATATATATATATATATATATACATATCTGGGTGAGTATATTTGTGTCAGTGTTTGTCCCCCATCATCACTTGACAACCGATGTTGGTGTATTTACGCCCCTGCAACTTAGTGGTTCGGCAAAAGTAATCGATGAATAAAGTACTGGATTTAAAAAAAAAATAACTTACATAAAGTAAATCCTGGAATCGTTTCTTTCGGATAGAACTTTTCAAGGCGGTGCTCCAGCATGACCGCATTCAAATGACCGAAACAAGTTAAAACGATTAAAATATATATGAGCATGTATCAATGTTTTTGTGATTCATGTGTCGTTGTGTATACACTTATGATTGTGTGCTTATATATGAATGTTTCAACTTTGAGTGGATATATTTTATAGATAAATACATGCTAAATATTGACTTCAGAATTATGCAAAAGGCCAGTAATTTAAGGGAGAGGGTTAAATCAATTACATCGATTCCAGTAATTAACTGGTACTTAATTTATAGACCTCAAAAGGATGAAAGACAAAGTCGACCTCTGTGGACTTTGAAATATCGCTACAAATATTGTTAAGCGTTCTCTGTCAGCACACTCTTTACACATATTAAATATTATATCACATTAATTCTTATATAACGTAAAATATGTGCATTTGTGTGTGTCCGTGTAAGTACCTGTGTGTATTTATGAAAGTATTGGCGTAAGAGTGGCTGTGTGGTAAGTAGCTTGCTTACGAACCACATGGTTCCAGGTTCCGTCACGCTGCGTGGCTACTTGGGCAAGTGTCTTCTACTATAGCCTCGGGCCGACCAAAACCTTGTGAGTGTATTTGGTAGACGGAAACTCAAAGAAGCCCGTCGTATATGTGTAATATATATATATATAATATATATATTATATATATATGTGTGTGTGTGTGTGTGTGTGTGTGTGTGTGGTGTGTGTGTGTGTCCCAACATCGCTTGACAACCGATGCTGGTGTGTTTACGTCCGCGTAACTTAGCGGTTCTGGCAAAGAGACTGATAGAATAAGTACTAGGCTTACAAATAATACGTCCTGGGATCGATTTGCTCGACTAAAGGCGGTACTCAAGCATGGCCACAGTCAAATGACTGAAACAAGTAAAAGAGTAAAAGATAGTATTTATGTGTGTGTGTGTGTGTATATATCTATGTATGTATGTATATATGTATGGACATTTTTTGACACATTGAGCAGGTACCAATGATGAGCTTTCGTCTGGGAAGAGTAAATGCAATCCTGAGATGATGAAATCAAAGTGATTATGGACTAAATGAATGTAGAAATACAACAAATTCTAGTTTCCTGAAGTTTTGAAGGAGCGCAATGGTGTTAAACAAAGCATAATAAGCGCACATCGTTTTCGTGGCCAGTGAAATATTGGAACGTCAATCGAATAATTTGCGCAAATCATTTTGAGTTATGAATTTAAATCCTCAGAGGTTAGCTCAAATTTGTCCTTCATCCTCCCAGGATCGATAAATAAAATATTGGAGTCGATTGCTGCTTCTGTTTTCCCAATCTTCCGTTTAATCTCCTTTCCTCCTTCTCTCTCTTCCGGTTTTTCCCTCTCTTTCTCTGTGAGAAAATATGTGGCTCTGTGAAAAGTTAGTACAAACCCACTCAGTATCCCGTTACTCTAAAAACATGAAGGAGGGAAATCCTGTGGTTTTAGGAGAACCTTCTCATCTACAATACTACAAATAAAAGCCTAAAGATACTATAGAGCACTAATGAATTTATAGAACACTAAAAACACTATAGAGCAATAACGACACTAAAGCCTAAAGATACTATAGGTGTCGGGACCATCACCTTCTAGGACATAGGATAGATTGTTTTTTTTTTTTATATAAGGAAAGAAATAATATTTATTGTTGCTTAATTACAAAAATTACCTAATAGAGTCTCTCTGTATTGGAAGGTTTTCGCTGCTGTTTCTACCAGGTCGAGAAACCAGAAACCCTCAAAGTATGGCCCCCACGTTAGTGGTATTGAGGAAGCCGATAGAGAGTAGAAACCCTTAGTAAGTATCGATATTGTTTTATGCAGAACATGTCATTAAGATCGATTCGTCTTTGCATTACCATTATGCTAATATTATACTGAGGCGATTAGGGTATTTTGGTACAAAGATAAACTCTGCTTCAAAATATATCTATAGTTTTGCTTTTAAAACTAAACTCTCTTTCTTTCTATCTCTGTCTCTCCCATATGTAGATTCATACACACACACAAACACATACCATTTTAGCATACGTGTATATATATATATATATATATATATATATATATATATATATATACATATATATATATATATAATACAGATATCATTACAGATATACATATATATATTAATATATACAGATATAATTACAGATATACATATATATATATATATATATACAGATTACATTACAGATATACATATATATATAATATATAACAGAATACATTACAGATATACATATATATATATATATATATAAATACACATATACACATACATATATTATATACACACATATATACATATATATGTATGTGTGTATGTATATATATATATATATATTATGTACATAGAAATATGTATGTGCACGTATATATATATATATATTATATATATATATATTATATATATTGCATATGTATATATATTTCCTCTTTGATCAGTTTTTGGGACATGTTAAATAGGGTAGAGCCTGTTGATGAAAAGAAATTGTGCTCCAGTGTATTTAAGCATTGTGATCTTGACTTAGATAGGGGACGTATGGTCCGTGACCCTTGGCTTGGATGGATTTTGAAGCTAATGTTGAGGTCATTAGGGCAATACTGGTGGCATATTCTTCACACCATGTAAATGTTGTATCGCACACGGCGGCGCTGGAGAGAATAGAGTTTCAATGCTTTAAACCGGTCCCAATAATCGAGATCAGTGATGCCTTTGATTCTTTTAACGAATGACCTCTGGGGTGATCCAATTTTCGAAATGTTTTGTTTTGTAAGGGCAGACCACAGGGGGCAGCAGTATTCGAGGGTTGGCCGTACAAATAAGGAGAAAAAAGTATGATAACACCTTGTTCTCTGGGCCGGAAGGTTCTTAGGATCCAGGAACTTATCCTATGAGCTGTATTAACTGTATTGTTACTGTGGACACTCCAGCTGATATTTTTTACCAACAATTACACCTAGGTCTCTGATATTGTTCGATGCTGTGAATGGTTCCGCTGAAGGAAGCGAGTATGGCTGTTTTAGCATAGTTTTTCTTCCGAAATGCATCAGCTCAAATTTTCCCTTATTTAGTTGCATTTTGTTTTTGTCTGCCCATTGACTCACAGCATGAAGATTACACTGGAGTTCAGTTCGGTCCTCTTCATTGATAACTTTCTGGAGCTTAGAGCCATCAGAAAATATTTTCACTTTGCTGTATATTATAACGCTATAAATATCGTTCATATAGACGATAAAGAGAAGCGGGTCCAAGACAGTCCCCTGAGGGTACCACTGGTGACTTTTGCTGGGCCTGAGTAGATTACACCGATTACAATGTTGTGTTCTCTTCTCTAGGAATTACTCAATCCAGTGTATTTGTTTTTCACGAATTCGAAAATTTGATAATTTTGACATTAGGGTATTGTGGTCGACTCTGTCGAACGCTTTACCTAAGTCAGGTAGATAAATATATTCATGCATAACTGAAGAAACTGGAGTCAAGAAGGTGTACGTTTGGACATTTATTTAAGCCCGTTTATATAAGCCTTTGCTTAAATGTGTATGCACTAACATGAACATGTGGGTGAAAATATAAAGATATTTATATGGATGCGTGTGTGTATTTGTATGAATTTATTATATATATACGTGTAACTAAGTATGGATGTTATATAATGTGGATATGTGTGTATATGTATATATGTATGTATATAAAGGTATATATCCATGGTTTTGTGCGTGAGAGCGTATGTATCCGGCAACTGAAAACTAACAGCCAGCTTTAGAAATTAATATGTGCAGCCAACCATGGAGAACAGATCAGAGATGCAGCCAAATGGAAGAACATTTAGATGCCAGCCAGTACCATCCACTACCATACTAGCAGCCCAGCAAACGTGCTCTCGCGTCACGCACTATGTGTATACAAGCTGCTAATATATTCCAACCACGACAGAGAACATGACCTTGAAGTAGATTTTAAACTAACGGAGACAACGCACGTATATCGCCTGAGGAAACACAACTAGATCTCATTATGCAAACAAATAGTTGCATAATCAAGTACCTATATTCTTGGAGAACTACGTTGATCAAAAACAAATATAGCTAATAATAAATAAATGTCCTACTGTGCTCCTTCCTGACTACAATTTCTTCAATCATATTTTCACACATGACGAAAACTTAAATTTAAATTTGTAAGTATATAATGATACTACCGATAGGGCTGGGTAATTCTGAAGGTGGACGAGCTTTATGCTGCACTCTACCACGTTTCCAACGGAATAAAGCATAATCATACGTACACACACACACAAACATTTATAAATATAATATATATATATATATATATATATATATTATATATATAACAGTAAATATAATATGTGACAATTATTCGGTCCATCTCTTCAGTTATCTGGCCATCTCTTCTCTAGGAAGAGATGGCCACACAACTGAAGTGATGGTATCGTGGATTTCCACCTCGGCATCCGAAACTCAGAGTTTAATCTTGGCTACCGAATAATTGTCACATATTATATTTACAGATAAATTCCTCTAATTACATATTGAGGTCTCTTTCTTTTATTATCTTACCGTTTTTACCAATATATATATATATATATATATATACACATGCACACACAAATGTGTGGGTGCATCTACTTGTGCACGTATATATATATATATATATTATATATATATATATATTATGCAATCAATATTATATTGTTGTAGGGACTAATGATCTATCGATCAATGGTACGAATACACCACAGGAAGAACATTAAGCAATTTCGACTCCTAACGCTATAAGCAATTCGAATATAAAGTTAGAAGGCGTAGGCTTTTGACGAGTAAAATAATTTCGCAGGAGAGAAATATCAATAAAAGTGATGTGATATTGAAAACTGACTCTTTTGCAACCAGTATGACATGTTGAAATCCCAGATCTCAACATTGAAATTTGAATAGTGTCTCCTGTCCATTGAACCCTTATTGAAATTTAAGCTTTCATGCACCGGAAAATCGGAAACTGTCAAACAGAGGAGAATGTAATAAATTACATACTCTATATCTCCCTCCCTCCCATACTCTCTCTCTCTCTCTCTCTCTCTCTCTCTCTCTCTCTCTCACGCATACACATACACCCTTTCTCGCTCTCACACATGCATATACACCCAAACAAATACACACACATATATATGTACGCATATGTGTACATATACATAGATCCAATCCAAAATATATCTATATATATATATATATATGTATATAAATATGTATGCATGTATATTGTGCGTAAATGTAATCTATTATGTGCGCGGGTGTGTTTGTTTGTACGTGTGCGTTGGTAAAGGCAAATTGTTAGAATATCTTCATTCAATATTAGTGCGTGTTCCTGTATGCGCAAGCATGAGTGCATATATATATATATATATATATATATATGCACACATGCATATGTATAAATATGTATACATATATGTATGCTTATGTATATGTGTACATATATATATATATACATGCATACATATATATGTGCATATATACATACATGCATATATATATATACAAACATACACACATGTATATACACACATACATACATAGGCGCATGCGTGGCTGTGGTAAGAAGTTTGCTTCCCAGACACATGGTTACAGATTCAGTCCCACAACATTGCACCTTGGGTAAGTGAGCGGATTTGTTAGATGGAAACAGAAAGAAGCCTGTCATATACATATATAAAAATATATATATATATTTGTGTGTGGTTTTGTGTGTGTGTTTGTCCCACATATATATATATATATATATATACATTCATAAATATATATATGTGTCAGTGTATATATGCATGTACGTATCTTTCTATGGATACATTACATAATTACGTAAACATATAAGTACCCGCACGCACACTGTAACCACACATGTAACTATATTTATACGTGAGCTTGTTTACTATGTATATGCGCATCGGTGCGGGTATTTAGGCATATATATTGTAGACAGTAATATTTCTGTGTTAAGAGAGTAATTTGAGACACCATAGACGAAGAATTTACAGGAATTTCAGCGGAAATTCTATTCAATTTCGTTTTCTATTGCGAACATCAGATACATCTTGTAATCTGATATTTTGCTGAGAATAACTCTTACCTATTCCTCTCAACGTGCATATGAAGGTAGTTAAAGAGAATCAAGTGTCCTACTGAGATAATAATAACTGGTTCGAAAGCTTGTTAAGGGCCCTAGAAATTCTTTTCTAGTTAGAAAATTTACTTTTACATACAAGCTTGAGCAAACACACACTCACAAGGCACACACGAGCACATGTCTGTGTGTGTGTATTATTCATAGACAAATATGTATGTATATATATATATATATGTGTGTGTGTGTGTGTGGTGTATGTGTGTGTGTGTATTATTCATACACAAATATGTATGTGTGTATATATATATATATATATAATATATATATATATATGTGTGTGTGTGTGTGTGTGTGTATGTGTGTGTGTGTCGTGTGCGTATGTATGTGTGAGTATGTGTGTGGGTTTGTATATAAATATTTCTGCGTATGTATAGTGTACATGCAGGGTGCGATGGGCAAATTGTTGTAATTATATTGTTATTTATTTTGCGCTTGCGCATTGTTTGATTTTTATTTTGTTGACTACACCATAATGTAGGGTCACCTGGGCACCGTCTGTGAGAAAAAACAGCACCATGTCCCAATTCACTCTGCCAGAAATTTTGAAACGACATGCTGTACTGCTTGGCATTCGCGCCGGGAGCAACAATAAAACTAGATGGTGAGCATACGGAGCAATCGTTGGCATGCCGTGTCCCCCCAAAATGTACCGAGAGTCATAAAAATAAAACATCTAGCCAATATCATTTTGTTTGGAGTGATCACTTGTGATGGCGACGTTATGCCTCCATTCATTATTCCATACGGCCTCACACTCATCACGCAGGCTTACATCAAGTGCCTGGAGGAGGTAGTGTTGCACTGGGCCAAGTGGGTGGCTGCTGAGGACCGTATATCTGGTAACAAGACTCTGCACCATGCTATTCATGTAGAACCCACTCATGACTGTCAGACAATTTCTGCAACCACATGTCCCCTAACATCTGGTTATGTAACTCCCCAGACTGCAACCAACTTGATTATAATGTGCGGGGCACAGTTGAGCAAGTGACTCCTTGTAACACCAAAGATGGACTTCAGGCAAAGATTATGGCAACATTCGCCATCTTAAACAGGAAGACCGTCCAGAAGAGTTGCAGGAGATTCTGAAGTGATCTGGAATCTCTGTTTGAAGCCAATCGCGATTTTATTGAATAAATTTACTCTTTAGTTTTTCAAAATATTTATATGTAATGTTGGTAAATATATTTGTTAAAAATAGACACCAGTGTTGTTTGCATTTTTGCATAGTTGCGGTGACAATATATTCACCGCACCTTGTGTATTCTTTTATTCTCCTATGAGTTTCAACTTAAAGGCTGTGATCATTTGGGGCGCTACCAGTGTAATTATATTTTTTAATGGCCATTGTTATACGATTGGCTCATGGTGAAGGAAGAAGTTCGGCATTGTCGCCCTCTGTTTCTTGCCGTGCTGTAGGCTCATCTTGGACTTTGAACAGCAGGAGATCAAGCTCTTACTTGAAATCCCCAATAGCCCCTGGAAACTGCCAGGGCACGCAATTTCGGCCTTCATTTGCCTTGTCAATGGCAGAAGTTGTTGGCATTTCTGGCGGTGGTAATGAACAATTTCACGTTGCTAGCGATATAAACACGAGTCTATATGTGAAATTATCTCATGGGAACTAACGCAGTATTCTGTGTTCTAACATAACACCCACTTTGAAGTGCGGGTAAATATATATCGATAAGTATATTAAACATATATACATACGCACTTACTTACACACACACACACACACACACACACACACACATATATATATATATATATATATATATATTATATATATATATATATGTGTGTGTGTGTGTGTGTGTGTATGTGTGTGTGTGTATTATTCATACACAAATATGTATGTGTGTATATATATATATATATAATATATATATATATATAGGTGTGTGTGTGTGTGTGTGTATGTGTGTGTGTGTCGTGTGCGTATGTATGTGTGAGTATGTGTGTGGGTTTGTATATAAATATTTCTGCGTATGTATAAGTGTACATGCAGGGTGCGATGGGCAAATTGTTGTAATTATATTGTTATTTATTTTGCGCTTGCGCATTGTTTGATTTTATTTTGTTGACTACACCATAATGTAGGGTCACCTGGGCACCGTCTGTGAGAAAAAAAACAGCACCATGTCCCAATTCACTCTGCCAGAAATTTTGAAACGACATGCTGTACTGCTTGGCATTCGCGCCGGGAGCAACAATAAAACTAGATGGTGAGCATACGGAGCAATCGTTGGCATGCTGTGTCCCCCCAAAATGTACGAGAGTCATAAAAATAAAACATCTAACCAATACCATTTTGTTTGGAGTGATCACTTGTGATGGCGACGTTATGCCTCCGTTCATCATTCCATACGGCCTCACACTCATCACGCAGGCTTACATCAAGTGCCTGGAGGAGGTAGTGTTGCACTGGGCCAAGTGGGTGGCTGCTGAGGACCGTATATCTGGTAACAAGACTCTGCACCATGCTATTCATGTAGAACCCACTCATGACTGTCAGACAATTTCTGCAACCACATGTCCCCTGATATCTGGCTACGTAACTCCCCAGACTGCAACCGACTTCATTATAATGTGCGTGGCACAGTTGAGCAAGTGACTCCTTGTAACACCAAAGATGGACTTCAGGCAAAGATTATGGCAACATTCGCCATCTTAAACAAGGAGACCGTCCAGAAGAGTTGCAGGAGATTCTGAAGTGATCTGGAATCTCTGGTTGAAGCCAATCGCGATTTTATTGAATAAATTTACTCTTTAGTTTTTCAAATTATTTATATGTAATTTTGGTAAATATATTGTTAAAAATAGACACCAGTGTTGTTGCATTTTTGCATAGTTGCGGTGACAATATATTCACCGCACCTTGTGTATTCTTTTATTCTCCTATGAGTTTCAACTTAAAGGCTGTGATCATTTGGGGCGCTACCAGTGTAATTTATTTTTTAATGGCCATTGTTATACGATTGGCTCATGGTGAAGGAAGAAGTTCGGCATTGTCGCCCTCTGTTTCTTGCCGTGCTGTAGGCTCATCTTGGACTTTGAACAGCAGGAGATCAAGCTCTTACTTGAAATCCCCAATAGCCCCTGGAAACTGCCAGGGCACGCAATTTCGGCCTTCATTTGCCTTGTCAATGGCAGAAGTTGTTGGCATTTCTGGCGGTGGTAATGAACAATTTCACGTTGCTAGCGATATAAACACGAGTCTATATGTGAAATTATCTCATGGGAACTAACGCAGTATTCTGTGTTCTAACATAACACCCACTTTGAAGTGCGGGTAAATATATATCGATAAGTATATTAAACATATATACATACGCACTTACTTACACACACACACACACACACACACACACACACATATATATATATATATATATATATATATTATATATATATATATAATATATATATATATTATATATATATATATACGTGTCTGTATTTAAGAAATGTTTTATAAAGAATACCAAAGATCTCATAAGAAAGAGATACCACACTCGTATTTCTGATACTGAGAGACAAGGAAACCTATCAGTTACCATGAGATAAAAAAAAACATACAAAAGTATCCAAAATCTAACAAAGAAATTGAGTCATTTAAAACGGATGTTTTTGATGAATCTGTAGTAAATTTCGAAGTAGTTTAAGAATCACTTCTTCATCTTTAAAGAATTCTAACAAGTTTAGTCCGATAAAACATAAAATCTTTACACTGGGGACATAAGAATTAACAAGAGGTTTTAATTATAAAAATCCACCAGAATACTCAAGAAAAGCACTAGCATCGCACAAACAACTATCTCTTTGTTTTCGAGATAAAGAAATTACAATTGAAATTAAAGGAGATAAAATGATTTGCCATGTAACCCTTTCTGTGCCTTCCGACAATGCACCATTTAGACCTGTAAGTTTGAAGGTAGACTGGACTGATGTTACATTAAAAGAATCATTATTATGCATCTAGATGCTACTACCCCTAATTATGTTGTTGCCACTTCTGAGAGTGATGAGGCTTCTACGAGCACAGACATTGCGTTCACCACCGTCAATACAATCACTATTTCTACCACGCTGTTACCCCTACCTGTATCTTCGCACTTACGACCCTACTATAATAACTACCACTGTCAGCATCACTTTCTCTAACACCAACGCGGTTGGTGATACTCCTATCGCAGAAAATACATGGTAATCTCTGGTTTCTATTGCTTCGTTAGCAGTTTTTATTTCTGTAGATGGCTGATTTACCCAAAAATATAAGTAGAATTAGTTATTAGATCTTACTCTGCATCATAAGTAGCACTCCACTTTATTACTAATATTTTTTAAAAATTTTTACTAGTAATTTTTCAGTTATTCTTATTAATTCTGCTACAAGCCATTTAATGAATCTAAGGATACGCTTCGAATGTATCATTTTTGCGATTTTGGAAATATTTGGCTGCTACTTATCACAAATGTGACGACGCATGGCCAGGTGGTTAGAGTGTTAAACTCACAATCAATTTGTGGCTCACGAGGTACCTTGTTTTCAAGGGTAAAACACTTCATTCCATGTTACTCCATTCCGATCATCTGTAACTAAGTCAACCCGCAACAGATTGGCATCCCGTTGAGGAGAAAAGGGGTAGGCATTCTTTATATAAGAAGACTCGATACAGTAATGTCCAGTTTTTCAGCATATATTGTTGTGACCCCCTTCGGTCATGAAAGACCATGGGATTGCGCCTAGAAACTTACTCCCCGTGGCACAAGACTGGGCAAGGTTGTTTATGGAAAACCAGCATCCGCCTACGCGTACTAGCCTCCCCTCTCCACGCCACCGATGTTATCCAAGGGAAAGACAAAGGCTGATACAGATTGGCACCTGTAACGTCGCAGCTCATTTATTAACATGCAAGTGGCTGAGCACTCCACAGACACGTGTACCCTTAACGTAGTTCTCGGGGAGATTCAGTGTGACACAGAGAGTGACAAGGCTGACCCTATGAAATACAGGTACAACAGAAAAAGGAAGAAATAGTGAGAGAAAGTAGTATTGAAAGAGTACAGCAGGTTTCACCACAACCCCCCTGCCGGAGGCCTGAGACCATGGAGCTTTAGGTGTTTTCGCTCAATAAACACTCACAACGCTCGGTCTGGGAAACGAAACCGTGATCCTATGACCACGAATCCGCTGCCCTAACCACTGGGCCATTGCGCCTCCACATAGCATATATGATATTCATTTTGACGTTTTCTCACACGCTTTTACTACGTTGAATAGCGGTTTCATTGCATCCACACAGAAATAGAGTTGTATTGCCTTATTCTAACGTCACTATATATTAGTTACCTCGAACAAACGAGAAAAAGTTTACTAACAAGTTTAGTTAAAATATGAGAAAATTCAATTTGGAAGAACATCTAGAAATTTTTATTTCTCAGTAAACAGATTCGATTTAATGGTAAATCAATGAAAGTATGTTGTTTTCGTGAATTCACTTTCGCTATAATTATTAATAAGAAATATATTTACCTACTGCTAAATAGACACCATTTTTTTTTACTGTAATCCAATAAAAAATATTCTTTCACTAAGTATGTATGTATGTATGTATGTATATATATACATATACATATATGCTTATCTATATGGATGTATATATGTATATGTATATGTGTATGTAGATACATATACATATATATGCATATATATATATATATATATATATATATATATATACATGTGTGTGTTTGTGTGTGAGTATTTATATCTATATACACAGGCTGTGAGAGATAATCCTCGATATATATTTCTAACAAATGCAGACAAAGAATTAAATCAATAACGAAATGGTTATTAAATGTATATGAGTGTATATACTTATCGGTTGAATAAAATAAATTACATACAAACATAGATATGTGCATGCATGTTATAGAGCGTATATATCACTGCATATGATGCATATTGATAAAGATATATAAACTTATATAACTACGTATATAAAACTGTTCTTATAAGAAAGCGAAATTCTAAACAATGCCAAGGAGAGAGCCTCAAATCATATACAAAAACATACGCACATAAACAATCACAAACATACACACATATTGTCTATGTAAGTATATATCTATGCACATACATGTGTATATAATCAAATATAGGAAAATAATAAATATATAAAACTGATACTATATCGTTATTTTACAGAGGTATTAAATTTTTACATTTCTAATGGTTGTAGTGGATAGTGTATGTATACCAACTGCTTACATACATGCTTACATACATAAATACACATACTTATATACACACACAAATGCTTAGATAAATACATACATAAATACATACACTATAAATACATACATCAATGCACGCATACATAAGCACATACATACATAAACTCACACACACTTATACATATATATATATACATGAATACATGCATAAATACATATATACAAGCACCACACACAGATACACACATATATATGTATATGGAGATAGATACATGAATATAAACATACATATAAATGTCTGTGTATGTTTGAATATGTATGTGTATGTATATGTGTGCTTTGTTTTGGTGGGTGCGTGCGTATTTGCTGAATATGTTCAAGAACACACGATCTTGTTTCAGCTTTATACCAAATATATACGAGGCTCGAATTTGTACACACACACCTGTTAACTACAAACATAATATAGATAGAATTCAATCGTGACAACAAGATACTGCTACAAACATAGCGGTTGGAGATAAGATCTTCAGCAAGATTAAGTAATTCATACTAATTAATTTGTAATATCATTACCATCGAATAATTTGCTTCAGGTGATATCGGAAATTTCTAAATATTCAATTATATATACATTGGTGTGCATGCGAGTGTGCACATATGTATATAACCATTATGCAACAATGACAAAAGAAGCCGCACAACGCTTTTCATAACAGTGACACAGATATATATAGGATACGTTTATAAATATAGACACTGCGGTAGAAAAAAAAATTGTTGTATACGCTCATCGAAATGCTAAGAGACGCCTATGTACTTAGAAATAGAAATAATGTATATTAGAAAAACACTGATTTTATTTTTTATATCTATCCATTTTTTTCTCTATGAAACAATCTCTCTGTCTCTCTCCTTCTCTGTGTCTCTGTTTGCATATATATATATATATTCTTGTTTATTTATGTAAATATATTCATATTTATTTATGTATATATATATATATAATATATATATATATATATATATATATTCTTGTTTATTTATGTAAATATATTCATATTTATTTATGTATATATATATATATATATATATATATATATATATATTGATATTCATATGTGTATGTTTCATGTAGTTATGTAGGCAGGTATATATATATATATTATATATATATATATAGTTATGCATGAAACATATCTATTATATAAAATCCGTTCTGTCTGTCTGTGTGGCATCCTCCATCAGATTGCGCTCAAATTTGATAAGTAGATACCGACGGTATCAAGGCGTGTATAAGTCTTCAAAAAATTACAAAAATCGATTCCAGGTGAACATGCGATTGATAAAGCCGTGGGAACGTGTATTTGTACGCGCAAGTACATCAGTCGAAATCCGGTTTTTGCTGGTGCCTCAAATTTAGGTTAAATCAGTGTTTCTATGGGACAGTCGGACAAGTTGTTTTGAAAAAATTTGGTTTAAATGTTTGACGACTCATCACCGTCAGTTGGACGGGGGCGTCTTGCTCGTAAACATATATACACACACATACATATATGCGTGTTTATGTGTGTGTGCGTGCATATGCGTTTGTGTGTGTGTGTGTGTGTGTGTGTGTGTGACTGGCATATTCCATATATTTGAGTAAACGCATCAAGCACAGCATAATCGATGTATGCTAACACATAAATGTAGATCAGGAAAAAATAATT
The DNA here is from genome assembly GCF_006345805.1 of Octopus sinensis. Lineage (NCBI taxonomy): Eukaryota > Metazoa > Mollusca > Cephalopoda > Octopoda > Octopodidae > Octopus > Octopus sinensis. The sequence goes on from NC_043015.1 coordinate 7,044,752, forward strand.
TCTGTGAGAAACAAGAAAACATCATTGTGTAACATTTAAAGAAAGTGCCCAACGAAATAAGGGAAATTCAGATTTGAAGGTGATAATGCGAATGTAAAATGTGTACGTATAAATTGTATACTAAATTCAATGAGAAACGGAACTTCATGTCCAAGCAAATGGGATATTTATATCTACGTTAATGTATGTATTTTTGTTTGTTTTCTATGTATTATTCTGCATATGATATATTGATTATACGGTTTTAAGCTGGGACCGTGCCCCTTCTTCAATTAATGATCCCCGAAAAGTTTGAACCTCACCTTGCCAATTTGAATAAAGCAGATACCTTTTTTAAAACAGGTCTCACATTCTTTCTTCAATAATCTTTATTACATGAAATCTAGATACTAGAAGACAAAAATACATTAACCTCATTTAATGTAATTTGCTATGCACAAACTCATCTCCATGTCAAGAAATGAATTAGGATTCGTTATGTAGCCAGCATCAGAAGACGTAAGCTCAAAATTATGAATGATATGCCTGTAGAATAATGAAAATGCTGTTATAAAGTGATTTTATTCCATGGAAAGCAAATCAGTTTGCTGATTCGCCCAGCCAGAAATACTGGACTTTCAACATAAATATAATAAATACTATCAACAGGAACTCTCGAGCATTTTCTTATCAACACAAGTTATTTAACTCGATAACTTAAAATCAACCATTCCTGCCTGGAAAATACTCTTTCCCCGTGCACGCAACACAGTTGAAAACATACAAACAAATAGCGTTTACTGTTTACAACTAAATCTTAACGGCTAAACTTTACGTATTTTCTCAGGTAGGAAATTTCAATTTTTCAAAGTTTAAATATATGGATCATGGATAACATCTCTCAGTCGTATTGAAATGACAGCAAACCTATTTAAGAATTGTTGTTATCTGCGTTTGTATTAATTCAGGTCAATGGACAGAAATATTCTGTGTCTCTTTTTTCCGGTTCATTTGAACACTCGGACTCCATGGATCGGAATATACATACACAACATGGCGAATCAGATATGAAGGTACACCTTCCTGGACAAATTCCGAATACGCAATCAAAGTATTTTGAAATGTGGTATGATTTTACAACAGTTAGCAAAACGCTAAATCTAGAATAGGATATAACGAGTTGACTTCGACATATCTCCGAGGTACTGATACAAATATTAAGCTATAATAATGCTGTGGTGGTTACCATTCCAGAAGGTCACCAATCTATGACACAATTTTCTTTGCAGCTTTCACTTCCACCAGCAACAACATATACAGTTCCTCAAATATAAGACCACGTGGCTCTCTACTGCGGTGTAGACATTTAGTTCCATTCTTCACCAACATTGATTGAACGATTAACCACGTGTACAGTGTGCGTGAGATGCAGAATATCAAGCGGACTGAAACATTAACTCATATGTATGTATGTATGCATGTATGTATGTATGCATGTATGAATGGAAGAATGAAGGAATGAAGGAATGAATGATTGCATGCATAGATGGTTATATGCGTGTTTTTGTGTGAGAGCGTTTGCACTTTTATGCGAAAGCATGAGAGTAGAAAGAAACAGTGATGGATATTTAGAAAGTGATAGAGAGATCGCATTTTAGTCTGCAGTATTGAAATATATATATATATCATTAATAAAATGTCTCAGTAGTGACCAATGGTCAGTCAAAGTAATTGTATAAACTCTTGAAAATATATTTTTATCATTACCGTCGATGTCCCAATTAACGATAATTTCGACAATCCAGTGGTCATTATATCAATCCTCTCACTATCACTGTCTCTCATTGTCTGTCTGTCTGTCTGTCTCTCTCTATCTCTATCTATCTATCTCCCTGTATGTCTAGGTACATTGACATGTACATACATATATATATATGATTTTACATACATACATATATACATAGATACACACATACATAATACATACATCCGTACGTACATACATACATACGTATATAGGCAAAGTAATTGCTTGAGTTTTCGTTTATCCAAGATAGTCATCAAAAGACCATCAATCAATCACTTTCATACACTTCCTTTACAGTCCTCCATAGAAGTGAAACATTTAGCTATTAGTAATGTATTCTGCTGACATAGATGCGCGTGTGTGTGTTTGCATATATGTATGTGTGTGTGTATATAAATACATACACATATACTTACATACATATACAACATACATATATGTATACATTGGGCTGCTACAGAGTGTCAAGCAATCAAATTCCATGACAGTGATGGAATAAAATAATGATTTTAAATTTTTCACTGGACCAGCAATTTCGGAGCATAGGAAAAAATTCGACTACATTGACCCCCAGTTTTCAACTAATACTTATTTTATCGACCCCGAAAGAACAACTTAAAGTCAACCTCAGCTGCATTTGAACTCAGAATATGGAGACGGATGGAATACCTCCAAGCATTTTGACTGGCGTGCTATCGATCGCGTGAGCTCGATGATTTGAAAGAAAATATTGCAATATACCATGCGGTGGATTGAACCTAGAACCCCGTCGTTAAAATGGGGAACATGTTCACTTTATAGCCCCAAGGTTGCAGCGATAAATACGGATTTGCAACATATAATTCGTAGCTAGAAATTATGAGCCATGCATGTAGTCGTTTTATCGATTCCGTACATAATTCATGGAAAGATAAAAGGTAAGTTTTGATCATCACTAATGAAGTTGAACACAGAATATGAAACTTGTAACGAGACAAATTAGGACATTCCCTCCGGCCTTTAGCCAGTTTTTCAATGAACTTGCTTGATTTGAATTGATATAGATTTTTCATATTGGCATCTGAATCTGAAGAAACTATTGTCCTCTGCTTCAAAAAATAGAAATGAATATACATAAATATATATTAGATAGTGGAATAAATGCAAGAAATAAGTCTCAAGAAGGAAATCAAATATTTTGTCAGAACATTACTTTACAAGCTGAAAAATGTTTTATATCCGAAACGTACATCGCTTATTTCCTCGCCGAATGTTCTTTTCTCGGCAGTTCAAACTCCATGGATGTAGGGTGGTGCTATTTCATTCACGAGGGATGAAATACATGGAAAGTTGCATTAAAATAGGTCATGTTGGAATGGAAAGTTAGATAGGCAAAACTGAAACTTTCCAGTATTTGTTCTACTATTTCTGTAAAAATTAAATTTGATAAAGCACTAAAATACTAATCATTATGAAAGAAATAATGTTAATCTGTTGTTACATTTAATATTTTCTCTGGAGCATTGCTAGTATAAGTAAAACGAAAGTGTATAACAAAATGCCTTCAAAATAATGTTCAGTTTCCAGTGGATCTTTCCTGCATTCAAAAGGAAATCTTCCATATTGGTGTGTGGCAAAACACATTTGAAATAATCTGTAAATTTTCACATGTTTAGACTGGTCTGTGAACGTTGGAATGCGTGCGTATATAAAATATGTGTAAGCATATCTGAGGATGGATGAATGGACGCCTTCCTTGCTTCAATACAAGAATGGTTGTGTTCATTTATGAATATATGGAGAAGAGGAGAAGACGTGGCTAAAATATTCTTAGAGAAAATAAGGCAATAAACAATATATAAAATGAATTTGTCGATCTGCTACTCGATCTCTTGAAAATACTTTAAGAATCAAGTCTTGACACTGATATGACGAGGAACATGATGTACAAAGAAAAGTGATAATACAATAATAATGATTATTATGCTGAAGAAGTAGAAAAGAAGGAGGAGTGATCATCCGTTTATTGGATTCCTTTGCCTTTTGTCTCTTTGATACATCTTTTATGAATGGTAATCCTAGTAAAATACTTGATTTTTTCTTTCTTTTTACAGTATTTTTCTAAACATTATTCTCATTTGTTGTTCCTATATGTTATTTGTATCATAATTTATAGGATTTTGTTGTTGTTTTCATTTTTGTAGTTGTAGTGGCATACATGACTTGACAGATAAATCCATACTTTCTATCACAAATTTATTCATACTCACACACACACACACATACATACACACACACACAAACACGTTACATACAATAACACACAAATGCACACACATATATATGCATCATTCTCCCAACAATTATTATAGCCATAGTAAAACAAAATATCATTAAATCCATACCTTTTGTAAATCCTGGAGCCATACTGATCGATATTCGTTTCTGTATAGATTTATTTATATATCGATCTTTCATTTCTCTCCTTTCATATCATTGATTTTTCATCCACATTATACAACGAAAACAGATGGAGACGTTTACATGTATTGCAACACAGGCATAATCCTTGTAATCCATATGTAGTTCGAAAAATTTCCTTATAACTCATGTTTTGTACCTTATAAAGCTCACAGCTTCTGCAGCTTCTGTCAGCTTTTCAGTAACTTACTCTCGCTACAACTACACACTTATAGATATGCATACTAGCTTTGTATACATACATATATGCATACATACATGCACACATTAATATATATATTCACGCACACATATAAATACGCACACTCACACACATACACACCCTCACAAGCAATCACAAACACACATATATACATGTAAATATGAATGTATATCTCTATGTCTGTCTGCCTATATATCCTAACTTTACCTACTTACCTATCCCCAGCAACATATATGTCTGAAGTTGGCTTTAGATCACGAAATTTTAGTATTTTTTTCATTGAAATAACATTGATTCCAAACAACCTGTTGAATTTTATGGTCCCCTGAACCCCTGCGTGGCAAACTAAGTGAACATTCCTATTCTAGTTTCAGAATCCCCCTCGTTCATTGATCATAATTGAATTGGCCCCTGAATACAATTATACGCCTCTGAATTAACATGTCTCTGGAGGCTTGCATTCCAGAGACATGTGTAAACTTAGTGCAATTAACAATCCGAGTCAGAAAGCCAAAGCTTCTGTTAAGGTTATATCTTTTGAATTTTAATCTCAATTTATTTGGTGGGCTTCTATACAGCTTCTGTCTACTCAGTCTTACTAAGCAAATTGTGGTTGGACCTGGGTCTATAGAAAAAGCATTTGAACAATTTTTAACACAGTCTTCGAACCCAAAACTCGTAGGTGTGAAGCGGTCTTCTTCACTTTTCGGCCATACCTACCTACCTACCTACATACATACATACATACCTACATACACAAATGTGTGTATGCGTGTTTGTGTGTGCGTACGTGGGCGTGTTTGTGTATGTGTGTATGAATTTATTTGCAACTATATATTAAAGCCGCATCTTCAAGAAAGCATGCAATGGCGGCCTTAAATCAATAGAAGATGGTGGACAACTCATCACATTACTGAAACTAGCCCAGAACATAATTTACCCCTGCAGTTTCTGTGGCCTCGCCTTCCTGTGACGTAATGGCTTATCTGCCTCTAAAGAGTTCTGCAATCGATGCAGACACTACCATTCAAGAAAATTCGTTCGCAATGCCAACCTATAATATACATACATATATACATGATGGCTGCCCCCTCGTTAATGAGTATGGCCATTGCACGAAGCTTAACTGTTACTGGTGCTGTGATCGAATGTGACTTTTTAGCTCTGCTAAAGATCTACAATGTCTTGTACAGAATTAGAAACTAAAACCGTTACCGGTAATAGCCGTCTGTAGTTGTAACTGGGCTTCGTGTACCTTTGCATGTCGTTTAAGTCCTCCTGCCAAATTACACTCTCTTCCACATGTCTGACAGATATGATTAGTATGGTGTGTAGCACCACTATCAGTGGCCAGGTTGTCACTCATCTGTCTCGCTTTATGACTACGAAGATGACTCTTGAGTCCAGCTTTACTGAGGCAGGGTCTTGCACATACACTACATGTCAGCATTAGAGAAAGACCCTTCCCATCTAGAAGTGTAACAGCGATAACCTTCCTGACATCCCTCCTTACTTTCTCATGCGCAACATATATACATAAATGCATACATACACACATGTATTATCTAGGCGTATATGTGTGTATGTATATATTTGTGTATGATCGTGCATGCATATTCGTCTGTATGCGTGAATGTACGTATATACACAAATATGTGTATATTCAAGACTTTTACTTCTACCTGGTTTTGTAGCTTGTGTCATATATTTGGGTTACAGAAATATTTAATCTGCAGCAATAGCGGTATATCATGTTTGCTCTATTTGTGGTTCTTCTTTCAAGTAACAATCAATTTGTAATTAACCTTTTTGTATACACCTATTTAATGTGAATGTCTATGTAAATTATAAATCCACTGCAACTAATAATTCCAAATGTCGTACTTCTAAAAGCCTTAAATATCAATACATAAAAAAAATGAACCTTCTAGAAAATTCAATAGAATTATCTGAATATCCATTTCATAGATAAATTTTACTTAACTTCTGGCAAAAACAGTTTTGAATACGTTCCATTTACCACAGCTTGCTACTGTTGACATTCAACGCTATCTTCAATACTAAACCTTCAAACTTCAATTAATATGTCTCCACAATACTTTGAAACCATTTTCTTCCTTTCAATTACCATAATTGGCAATTCCCTCGTTTTTGATATACAATGTCATATCGAGATACTCTTTAATTTCTTCAAAGTTTCAAACGATTATTCACTAGTTTGTTTAGACTTCCTTCCACGGTAACATCGCTGCATGTATTTATATTATTTCTATCAAAATTTCCTGCTATGTGGATACCCTGTATATAATACCTATACAATCTTCTTTTGATCAATACTAATATCCTCCTCTCCTATCACTTAACAATATATCCCGTATACACCCTCTAGCACACATACATATGTATGTATATACATACATTTATATATTTATATATATATATACATATATATATATACAGATAGATAGATAGATAGATATAAATATATATATATAGATAGATATAAATATATAGATAGACAGACAGACAGATAGATAATACATAGATACATAGACAGACAGACAGACAGATAGATAGATAGATAATACATACATACATACACAGACAGACAAATAGATAGATATATAGATAGATAGGTAGGTAGATAGATGGGTAGATAGATAGGTAGATAGATAGGTGCACACACACACAGTCATATATACGTATGTATGCATTATGCATGTATCGGCAATGTATTTTGCAGACACGAGAAGCATTTGAAAGGCGAAAAGAGTATATATATGCACTCTGTATCAGTTGCAATAAATATCTTATTATTTTTCTTTATTGAATTGTTTTTCAAGTTGTTGCTATTTACTTAAAACAGCAATATTTATTACTATGTGTATGTTTGTGCGCCTATAATGCATACTTGTATATACGCATATCACACACACACACACACACACAAGCACACACACACAAGCACACACAGAAACATATACAAATATATATATATGTATGTACGTATATGTGTGTATTGCGTGTATCTGTGAGTTATTTTGATGTGAAATGTTGCGTATACTATCCATTTCACGTACGCATCTGATTATTGTACGGTTGATTGTAAATTAGGATAATTTTCTTTGAAAGGATCTTGGGTATTATGAACGTGCTCAGTAATAATAATCAACGTATTTCACCTCATCCAATAGATAATCAGTCCATAATTAAATTTCTTACAGCCATGATTGAAACGCAAGTGTATCAAATTGCAGTTTTACTGCATTTCTAATTGTTTTACTTTTTAGTGACTTTTCATATGGTGAACATCATTGGGAGTTAACGAGCCAAGAAATGCAATTAGTGTTTGCATATTATTTTTCATCTGTTGCATAAACTTGGGATGATTTTTAAACCTCACGTACATAAATCATTTCAGATAATTTACATGGTTGGTGCATTTCATGAGATTTTAATACGACCATTAAGTTTTTGTGTGTGAGAGAGTGTGTGTGTGACTTTTAATTAAATGAGCACGAAAAATTTAAAAAAAGATATAACATAATACAAACAATTATAAAAAAAAATCATCCAAAATAATCTGTGTATTCATGAAACCATATTAATTCCCATTAACGTGTTAATACTTTTAAAGTTTAAAATCAATGTAAGAGAATAATTTGCCACATTAATAATAGCTGCTGTATGCTATTTCTATCCAATCTACAAAAATTAAATTCAAAATATAGAAAAGTAATTATTTTGAAATTAACTAAATAGTAATTTATTGTGAAATATATGAGATATATTTTTTAAAGCGTTCATATTTTTATACAAACTAGAAAACAAATTAATGATAATATTCCAAAAAAGAAATCGTATAGCTAATAGATATAAACTTTAAAACAGAAAGGTGGAGAGGCAAGAGTTATGCAAGATAGAAAAAAAAAATAACCGAAAGAAAGAGGATTTAGAATTTTGCTTGAAACCTCAAACGCGTTTGGTTATTATGGATGAGAAGACTTTATAATGAGTATAAACCGTTATAATGTGGCATTCAATATGTTTCGCTTTCAAAGGAGGCTCTTTTAAATTGGTGCATTGTATCAAATTAAATAACTATATCAAATTGTTTTCATTTTAGCTTTTAATTTTTGATGTGAAGAAATAAAGAAAAAATTAAATTTTATAGGAAAAAAAAGAAAAAAAAATGGATGCAAAGCTACATTAATAATTAAGCTTAAAATATTGTAATTGAAATGGTCGATGTTGTTTTCATTAAGCATTTAAAAAAAAAACGATTGAAATATTTTATTTACTGCAAAAAATATAAACATACCATTTAATACGGTGATGATACGAAATCGTGCTATTTATTAATGAGTGGACAAAACAATGTTATCCAAACTACAACAAAATGAAACCATAGATTTTATTCAAACGTAGCTTGGTGAAGACCGTTGTTGTTGTCGACAGTGTTTCTGTTGTTGTTGTTGTTTAGTGCCATGTTAAACAAAATTTAGCAGACACATATGCATACGGGAAATACAGTCGTGACTTTCCCGTATTTTTCCCCACTAAAAGACAAAACACATTCTTCATCCTGTTCCTTCTAAGGTGTTAGGGTGTAATCTGAGAGATATATGCCTGGTATTTCTGGCCCTCGACTACTTGATAACACCGTAAGAGCACCGTCTTGATCCTAACATATCACACATCTTATTAATTTTAAAAACTATTTAAGCTATCCCTCACCATAGCCAACTTATTTCAGATGAGAACGTTAAAGATTAAAAGGGTTCGTGTGAAAGAAAAGGGAGCAAATAGAGAGTCAGATAGAAAGAAAAAGTGAATGAGAGACGACGACCGTTTCCAGTACAAGACTGGTACCTTATTTATTGACATCGGATTTTGAACTCACAACATAGAGAGCCAGGATAATTACCGCGATGATATCCATCCGTCATTCTAACGATTTTAAGAATCACCACTGTATATCATGTTGACTATTCTTTGTTAAGTTATATGTTGTCTCTGTTAAAGGATATTCCATATGTGACCAGTCTGCCAAGATTCAGCATGGTCGAAAGCTTCTTCCTATTCTTTTTCAAGAAACTGAAGATTAGGCCGTTATTTCTAATAACTATAGTGATCATCTAGACGCCCATACGTGACTGCAATTCTCTATATTTTTCAGTGGTGGTGGTGGTGAGGTAATGTTAAACTTTCACGCTTTTATCAAATTCATTAACACCAGTCCATAACGGTGGAGTGACAGAGTCTTTAGACTGTTGCAATGGATGCCTTAAAGTATCTGTGCCAGTTGAGCGAGTTTTGGCAGCGGTAGCGTTTGTTTCCCACTGTTTTTGCCTTTGTCTTTCTCTTGAATGCCAGCGCTGGCCTAAAGCAGAGAGATTTGCTTGCATGGCAACAGTTTGTCTTTGTCTACTGTATATTAAGATGCCATGTTGAACCTGTGTCGTGAAAAGGATATTTCCGTATTCTTACCAGATATATAATGAAATTATTGTATATAGTGCTCAGATGCACCACAACTTGTCAAAACTGCGTATAAAGCATATGCAGTAATGTACAAATGTCTGGAAAGTGAATAGTGTATGAGGCAGATACATGCTTGCGTGTATATGGAGGGGAGAAAATCAGGTGTAGTGTTGGCGAATCTCAGGAAGCATGGAAGTTTTAAAGGATGCAGTGCTCCGACAACTAACAACAGATGCCGGCAGTTTGTTACATGCTTCGGCAACTCTTAGCATGAAAAAATGTTTCTGAAAGTCATGGGAGCTGTGCTGTTTTCTGACTTTATAAACATGTCCACGGGAGTTAGACAGGTGGAGTTTGAAAAGGTGCTCAGATTTATTGTTTGAAAGATGGTTAATAATTTTATGGGTGTTTGCCAAGTCAGCTGCGAAACATCGGAGTTTCAATGTATCCATGCCCAGGGAAATAAGGCGTTCAGAATATGGCAAATGCCTGATAGAATATGGCAAATGCCTGATCTAAGGATACTCCGAATCATTACTGTTTAAAGAGAACTGTTTTACGAGAGGAAATAGTGCCCCTATGATTCACCACTTGCTTAGTGATTTTCATTTTACTTCCAAGATATGATTCGTTACATCAGCTCCGAGACACAATTTTTTACAGTAATATATGTACTAAAGCATATATAAAATTTAAAATCCTCTCTAATACAACATCATCACTATCTAATATTTATACTCGATCACAATTCTGGCAGATTTGATAACTGAGGAAGTTAGAAAAATAAGGACCATTAAGAGAGTAAAACATGTGAATTTGCTGTGATGAGTGCAGAGCCTAATTTTTCAGGTCTAGTCCACTGAATAAATTAAAATACAGAAACAGAAAATGCGCATTGTCTTTTAAACTGAATCCACATAAAGGTATACAATATATAAGCAGTTTAAATGCTGTCGGGGTCGGATTTGCTTTCATTATTTCGGGGTCTATAAATTAAGTACCAGTTGAACAATGGGGTCAATGTAATCGACTTACCCCCTCACTCAAAATTGCAGGCCTTGTGCCAAAATTTGAAATCAATGTATAAGTAGTTAAATGTGAAGCCTTCGTCCTTAAGTCCACTCTGACAGGAAACATGATTGTCTCATTTAGAGACGTTACAAATTCACTGATGTCTAGGATCATATATAAAATTATGATTTATGTTGTTGAAAATACTCTATCCTTAATGCATTTCGAGATATCCATATGCATAATCGTTGTGAAGTACGGCAGAACAGTATAAATCCGTGTTGTAAATATTGCCGTTGCTCTCTTATTGATAAGTGTGTGTACTTAACGGAAAAGATTCTTGCAATATTAGGATGTTATGAATCATCCAATCTGAATCCTATTTCGTATGTTTCAGATACAATGTTTCCCTTAATCACATTGTTCTATATTTATTCAGTATTTATTCAAAATAGAATGCAAATCATTGTATGATATATCACATAATATCACGCTCTGTATGTTTTACCATAATATCAGATGTTATTATTTTATGTTATATGTTTATTGTATTAAACATATTTTTAAATATATTATTTGTTTCAAACATTCTCGGGGATATGCCTAATATTATGGAAAATTATTTTATAATATGATAATAATCATTACCGTTTCATTCTTACCATTATACATTATTATTGATAACTAGACTGTGACAGTGTATTGGCAAAATAAGGAAAACGTAAGATAGACTGTCCATATAGAAACGTCCACGAACGTTTGATTGCAAATACTGTCTCAATAAACTTTGCATTTTCTCCCTCTGTAATCGATACACTAAACTACTACCAGTCAAGTACTATGCTAATTTACTAACTGGTTATCCTCCGTTAAAATATCAGCCTTGCGCTAAGGTTAGAAATAATTCTTGGTAGCTAAACTACGATTTGATTATGTAATGGTTAAAGGAGAAGGGCGCATACTCAAAATCAAAGATTTGTGAGATAGAAACATATAATGGTCAGATCGAAATTTTATAAGTCGTTGATGCGAGAAAGAAAGTAAAATAAAAACTCAGACAGTGTAGAAATTTAAAGATCAGTTTCGGTGAGAATGTGGTTAGTGAGAAAGAGACGGCGTGATGAGATATAGATGGAAATTATTGCTTGGGTAAGCGAAAAATACGTTCAGAAGAGCAGAAATCATATTAGTAAATATGTGTAAATATATATATATATATATATATATATATATATATATATGTGTGTGTGTGTGTGTGGTGTGTGTGTGTGTGTGTGTGTGTGTGTGTGTGTGCAAGTATGTATGTATGTATGTATGTATGTATGTATATATACACCTACTGATATTGCAGAAAACGAAGTAGAATACTTCTCTTTATTCTACATGGCAATAAAATTAAATGAATCGAATGAATTCTACCCTTACCCCAATATTTAATTAAAGAAGGTTCGGAACTAATAAATGGTGAAAATGTCTTCAATATATATATACACCATTGACACTATCAGATTATAATCCTTCTTTTCATAGCAGTATGTTACGTTTGTATACATTTATATAATAAATAAAAACACATTTTAGAAAATTCTTATGTTTGATTTTTAATTTTATCTCCAGGAAATAGTTTATAGATCAATTTAGAAGTCAGCGAATTGAAGTCACTATATGATTAAATGCTTTCAATCAAATCTACAGGAAATATAATATTACGTAAAGTATTCCTGGGAGAAATATACATAATCTATGACAAGAATGGTTTCTCTCCTTTAGCAGTAATTCTTTTAACCCCTCTTTTACAAAAAGGACTATAGTGTTCATGAATATATAACATTTCCAATATTCCTTGAATTTTATTATATTTAAGATAATTTTTAATGCAGTTACCAATTGAAAGGCAACATACAGCTCATACACAGATAAAAAATTTTAAGACGAACCCCCAGGAAAATATCAACATGATATTGTTTGTACTGCTATATTTGTGTGGTGTGTGTTTATGGGCCTCTCTGTGTGTACATGTGTGTGCGTCCGTTTTCTATGCGTCTATCTATCTATCTATCTATCTATCTATGTTTCATATTCATTATATATATATATATTGGTGTGGCTTCAGAAGGCAAAGAAGCAGCCTTAAAATATAAAGAGTTTAAAAGTCAACCTTTAAGTGCGATATGTGGAACATCTTAAGTGAGAATCACGATTGAAGAAATACACCGTGGTGGCTTACTTCGCTCATATTTATCGACTACAAATTATTAACACAAAGTAGGAAAAAAATATGTACTGCCTTAAGAAAGAGTATATTGCAATTTCTGGTGTGCTTTGAAGTCATGAAGTGAAAGTTAGCAAAAATACAAACACAAACGATAAATGATCGTAGCATGAAGCAAACCTCAGAAACCACCACCACTACCAGCAGCACCACCACCACCAACAACAACAGCTTCTGCGTCTAATACTACTACTACTACTAATAATAATAATAATACTAATAATAATAATAACAATAATAATGAGAAGAAGCAGAAGAATCAAACGACTAAAGATAATAATAATAATAAAAATAATGAGAAAAATAATAATAATAATAATGATAATAATAATAATATTAATAATAATAATAATAATAATAATAGTAATATTAATAATAATAATAAAAATGATAAATAACGCCAAAACGAATAATTGAAAATAAGAAAATAATTTAAGGAATATCAAAATAAATAAATAAACATATACACATGTGCCCGCTACGCAAACACACATGACTCTGCATATTTAGGGTTATGTTTTTGCGAAAGCGTGTGTGTGGATGCATACAAGTATATGCGCATAAATATACATGTTATTATATATATATATATATATATATATATATATATATATTATATATATATATATATATATATATATATATATCTTTGTGCGTGTTGCTGTTTCTGCGCACAATTTAATATCCGATGATTATCAATATATTTCTACGTTTAAGCTTTAAAGGCAGCGTTATTCTATTTTTTAAAAAATCAATATGTTGGAGAAGAGCGTGTATTTTAGCCTCAAATTTCCTGCAAATCTGCTTTTTCATGATATGAAGATGAAAAATGGCGCACATGAGAGAGTGTGTGTATGTGTGTGTATGCATGTACGTATAAGCTCGACACAAATATCGAGCAGAGCCAAAGGGGTGACTCACTGGTTTATTGGTCCGCACTGGCTTTAGCAGTAGCTCTTCTGCGTCCATCGTCAATTCACTCGAGATTTATAAAATAGGATTTTAAATGGCCTATTTGTAATGTGTTAAATATTTAGATTAAATATCGAATGAAAGCAAGTACTTGCAAGTACTTCATTTATATATTTAAAACAATCGTTTGATGCACGTTGTCGCATCATAATCATCTTTCTCTAATGTCCATAAACACTTCGTAAATTAACATGCAACAGGGCACGGGTTTCTTCATATAATCAGTTAGGAACGCAAACCATATGAAACGTTGAAAACTACGGGCCTATCTTAAAGGCGGAACGAATGCTATATAAATGGTGTATGGCATTAAATCTTTATACTATGTGTAATTTACATCTTGCAACACCTGTACATAATCTTAAATGCATCCAGATTTGCGACAAAACTCGGCTTTTTGAGAGATAAGTCTGCGGAATGAATCTATATGACAAACGATGGGACCAAACATTATATCAAAATGCAGCGATTCTATTCAAGAATTGCCGTGATCACCGTGATCGACAAGGCTATCAGATATTGCTACACATCGCTGGTCACAAAGCGCTACGCATTGTTTTAGCCTTCAAATGACGCCTCCCCGCTAGCTAAGCGAGCAGGCCTACAGAAGAAAGAGTGAGAGAAAGTTGTGGCGAAAGAGTACAGCATGGATCGTCACCCCCTCGTGCAGCTTTTTCGGGGTTTTCGCTAAATAAACACTCACAACGCCCGGTCTGGGAATCGAAACCCGATCTTACAGCCGCGAGTCCGCTGCACTAAAAACTGGGCCATTGCACTTCCACCTATTCAAGAATATATAGGTAAATTCTATAGGTCAGGTAATATGATATTTCTAATATCTGTTTGGATATTATGTATGCAATATAGTTAAAAGTAGCTAAAATCCATGATTATAATTCCCGGCATAAGTTCCGAAACAAAAAGATATAATTGAGTGTTAAACTGTTGTGGATAATACTTTCTTTCTATGATTGAATGGGTATGTATCGACTTGGCACTGTACTTTTCTGCAAGGCGGAATAAACTGAGAGAGCATTATTGGCATAATAATCCATCTGCAAAACGCTTATCATCTTTATATTATAAAACAACGGCACACAATCTGGAGAGCTAAGTATGGTCTCTGCAGCTCTTCGTGAATAGGATAGAAGAGAGGAAGATAAGAAATCAGTGGGGAGAACAGTAAAGTGGGAAAAAGTAAAATAGAGAAAAATCAACAGGAAGAAATGTAGGGTAGATGTGTGTCAAGGAGTGAAGAGAATAGAAGAGTGATGAGTCAGTGCACCAATATTTGGTGATGCATAACGGTTATGAGGAGTGGAAAGAGTATACTTAAGTTGCTGGGACATACTATGAGATGAATGGGAAGCACATTGGGCTCTCGCGTACGTTTATGTTTAGTCAATAATTGTAAATTGAATTTCTTCGGATGTGTAAGTTAGAAAATGTTGCCGCTCCTGTATGTTAAAATTTGCCCGACTGAATCAGCATTCTTTAGCTTTTTAGAGATACACCTGTCATCTATCAATATATATATATATATATATATATATATATATATAATATATATATATATAGTGTGTGTGTGTGTGTATGGCTTTTGTGACTATTCCAGTGTTTGAACGAATAGATGTGCAGCCTACATCGGGAATTCAGTGAGTTATTTGTAAAACCTTAATATGTATGTGTGTAAACGAGACATGCTCAATAACACACATACACACACACACGCCCACTCACACACACACATATGAGCATTCCCATTTAATCTTACCTCTTAAGAAGACGATTTAATCTAATCTAATCCTCAAAACAATTTCGATTTCTTTCACTGAACAATTTACTTAAACACATTTGCGATATTTTCATATCTTTTTTTATTTTAGTTTTTAGATATACGTTATTGCTGCAATGTATGTCACTCCATTCATTTTTTTCTCGATAATACCACTAAAGGAGGGAAATTATTTTATTAGGATGTTGAAGTGATAAAATTTAGGCAGATTTCTATTAAATATCTAGCAAGAAATTATGTCTGTCAATATATACATACGCATCTGGAGGTGTATTTATATCTAAGAGCGAAAGACATGTATTGTTTAAAACATTGGCTCAAGCTGCTTCCTCCTTGGCACTCAGACCGTTTTCCGCCCCTAGCACTCACCACTACAGACACTGACCACTTTCAGCAGCAATTTCAATGCAACAGTATTTCGCAAATAAACAACATATTTAAGCCATTTTACATGTTGATCTTACATTCTCGCCTCCAAACCACTTTGGCCCAGCCCGTTATCACCATACTTTTCTTCGACGCCCAAGCCCTGGATCTTTCTACCACCTTCAAGGGGGCACTACCGGCTGCCTTGGGAACCACTGGTTAATAAGGTCGCTTCTCAACCACGAGGTTCAGTATTTTATTCCATTGCGCAGCAGCTTGGCCACGGGCAATTTTCTATAATTTCAGGTCAACCTATGCCGTATGAATGAAAGTATCACATGGAAACTATACAGAAACTCAAAAGAATCTGTAGTTCTAAGGACACAGACTTCCCACCACTCTGTAAAAGAGATTTTATCTAAGATCTACGCTAATGGTACATTTGTTAATTAATATAAAGTGCGATCACTTTTGCAAATTTGGGGCCAATTTAAACATGAAGATAACTGCGTCTACTTACACACGAATTTCATAAAAATAGTGTTACTACTTGCCAGAAAGGAAATTCTCCTTTGAATCACTTCTATAAGAAATATAGCATTCTGGAGCTGATTTCTAATAAAAGAAAAACACAGTGATCCTTCATAGCAAAAACTCGTTTCGTAAGCATACACGACCTGGTCTGAACTATAGCTTCAATCAACATGCTTAATAACGTTTCTCATTTCACTGAAGGAAAATGATCCGTCATAGACGCGGTGTCAACCAAAGCCTTTTGAGTGAAACAGGAGACAGCAATGTATGAAAGCCTGACATATTAAAGTATGTATATGTATCTATATTTCTACCTTTCTGTCTGTACACACACAAACACACACACACACATATATATATATATTACACACACATATAATATATATATGTTTGTGTATGTGTGTCTGTATTTCTATCTTATAAATTTGAGGTCACTGGCATTTCAACACTAGTATCACAACACCATGTGACCAATAGAAGGCGAAAACTCCGGTAGACATTTTGAACGTCGCATATGTCAGACAAGCTGACCCGAATGACAAACGTATGAAATTCAAGCTACGCGCGCGCACACACATACATAGTTCTTGAAAACTGCATTGCTGGTATATTTGAACATCAGCCCAGCGATTCTACGTAAAGTTTTCGTTTCATTAAATTCAAACCAAAAGGAACGAGAAATTTCTACAGATGCGCTGGTCTTCATTCAACATGTCAGACATTGGTTCCCTAAATAATTGACTGATCAAAGAGGTGCAAATGCTGGCACCGCTGCTTTTAATCTGAATTCTTAAATATTTAGCCAACAGAATTTAATTACATGGTAACCTTTAACTTTGATAAGGGAATTCTTGGTAACAAATGCGTTTTCAGTTGGGAAATCATAAAAATCATAACAATGAACGATTTCTATACTACATAGATAAATCAATTAAAAAGTAGGTCAGCTCGTATTAGTTTTGGTGTCTTAAATTAAATGCTGACATATTTCTCTTTGACAATGAACTTCTTTAAATGATATATTGAGTTGGCAAGAAAGTAGCTTCATTTTTCGCAAATAGAGTTGCGACTTTTAAATTACTATTATCAATAAGATTTTTTTTCATTTTGACATTTAATAGCCGTTATATTTTAGCTTACTTTAGAAGCAAATTGCGCGTAATTTTGTTTACAGCTGTTAGTTCAGTGTCAATTTTAACATGACATGCAAAACGAACATTTTCTCCACATTTTGCTTTTTTATTTCCAAAATGGCAAGAAAGCTGCTGGGGGTCACAAGGAGATTTGTGAAGTGTATGGTGGTGATCCCTTAAAAGAACGCGCAAGTCAGAAATGGTTTTAAAAGTTCCGTTCTGGAAATTTTTCATTCAAAGATGATTAACATTCTTGTCGACCTACAGAAATTGATGATGATCGAATAAAAGCCGTAATTGAATCTGATTGTCATATAAAAATTTGGGGGGATTACAAAAGTTTTGTGTATTTTCGCTTCTTCCATGGAACCAAATGATCAATTCAGATGTTTACTGTCAACAGCTAATAAAACTAGAGGAAGCAATCAAAGAAAAATGGCAAGAATTGGCAAATCGTAAAGGAATCGGGTTCCTCCATGACAACTCTAGACCACACACGTCTTTGCTAACTGGTGAAAAATTGTTGGAGCTTGGTTGGAAAGTGATGACACATCCACCATATAGCTCTAGCCTTGCACCACCAGATTACAATCTATTTCGAAGTTTGCAAAATTCTTTGAATTTCAATAGTCCCGATGGCCTGAAATCGCACTTGTTTCAGTTTTTGGCTGATAAGGACCATGAAGTTGCCAGAAAGATGGAAAAAGTTCATGAAACAAAATGGAAAATATATAGATGATTAAAATTCATTCTCGGTATGAAAAACAAATGATTCTTATTTCACACTAAATAAAACCGAAATTACTTTCTTGCAAACCCAATATATTGATAAAAACGAGTATATTTTTTTTTAAATATGCTAGAGCACTGGTTTAAATTGATGTTAATTAATTGATATTAATTTTTACCCTCATTATTTAATCTAAAATAGCTATGTTCTATAACCGGTAAATTAGCTGCGGTTATTTATTATCTGCAGGGTTATTCCGGCCACAACGCGCCAAAATGAAGACACTTGAAAGATAAGCCCAAATATATTTTGCAGAACTGTACATGCATTTTCTTTCGGGCGAACGTTTCTGTGTATAGTTCTGTTAAATAAGTTTTGTAATGCGACAGACTACGCTGAAGAGTTGCAGATATTTGCGTTTTGCATTTTGCATTGTGCAAGTGTTAACAAAGAAATCATGATACGTAGACAATCGTTTTATTTTGTATATTTTCTTTAGCATATTAAGTGGGCCATTCTTCTTATGGATTTTTTAATATATAAACATTTATATATATATATATATAGCGAGAGAGAGAGAGAAAGACAGACAGAGCGAGTGAGCGAGTGAATGAGAGAGAGAGAGAGAGAGAGAGAGAGAGAGAGAGAGAGATCTTCAACGCTGA
Source organism: Octopus sinensis (assembly GCF_006345805.1). Taxonomy (NCBI): domain Eukaryota; kingdom Metazoa; phylum Mollusca; class Cephalopoda; order Octopoda; family Octopodidae; genus Octopus; species Octopus sinensis. The sequence continues at coordinate 7,064,162 of NC_043015.1, forward strand.
AAGATTTGTGATATTATTATTGTTAGACTGTTGGAAAATATATTTGCATCGTCTGCACGGGTTTCGTACATTCTGATTTCTCATACCTCTTCCTGTCACACACACAAAAAAGACACCTCTCCAGGATTTATAACGGATGTATAGATTTAACGACGGAAATAATAAATAGTGTCTAATTAAAAATGTATTAACTTTTGAAATGAAATTACGTGAATATTAACATATAGTGTTTTATGGCCATTTTTGTTTAGGCATATCCGTTGTCCTTGTGTTTTCTTAGCAAATCTAAACCAAAGCAGATCTATCAGTTTGATAAACATCTTTAGGTGTCTTTAGGCTTTGTGTTTTTAAGAGAAAATTTATCCTCTTTTCTACCATCTTTAAAAGGTCGCAAGCCATTTGAAGGCATTTGACTACTATATTTCTTGCTTTCAGCAAGTACATAGAGCCTCCGCTTTTGGCTGATAAGCATATCCGATTAGTTAAACATTTTCTATGAACTTCATAAACGACGTAATTCTTGATATTGACGATATAAAATGCAGAGAGATTATATTATAAAAGCAGTCCAGTCACTAACTTGGTTGCTTAGCAACAACTCAGAAAATATCTTGTTTCATTCGGATGAAACATTAAATTGTGGTTGTTGTGCTATTTAACACCATATCTTATTTCAAACTATGGCGTCAACAAGGCCGTTATTGAAAACCATTAATGCGAATTTTCTGTATTTCATATCCAACATTTTCATGATATATAATATGAGAAACCTTTAAAATATTCTTTAGCGGAAAGATAGTGAAACAAAACAATATTATTTAAGCAAGATAAAGATATGTATCATATCCATAATCCAATATATTTTGTTGGTTAGTCACAGCTTGGGCGCTGTTTGAGAGAAGCGGGGAAAACACACTCCGTTGATAATACGAAGATTCTAAGCCAAAACTTCTCAAATTTTCTCCACGTTTTGATGAAATATGCATATGTGTATTTTAAAATGTGAATTAATAAAAATTTCAATATTTCACGAAAGCAGATAGACATATAGACAGTTATTTCAATATGCTATTGATGTTGATTTCTTTATAACCATATCAATCATACTTCCAGAGACTAATATATGTGTTCTAAAATTCTGTGGTGCACATGGGGCAGTCTACAGACATCAACTCTGGTTTGTTTGGTTGAGCTTTTTCTTTTTCTTTATCGTTCGTCAGATAACAAGGTATTGCTATTCTCTCGTTCAATTTTTTTCCATTCCTTAAAGAAATGGACAGTTCATCGATAATTTTGTAACATTATTTTATTACTACTAACGTAAAAGCTCACTAAATATAATTCTATTTCTCGTAATATTAATTGGAATATATACGGCGGTGACCAAGCAGAATCGTTAAAGCGCCGAGGACAATGCTTGGCGGTATTTCGTCTATCTTTACAATCTCAGTACAAATGCTGCCGGCATCGGCTTTACTCATCCTCTTTTAACAGAGGATAAAATATGTACCAGTCGAACATTAATGGTGGTGTTGAGATGTCAATGTTATCTACATAACCTCCCTCCCGAAATTGCTGGCCTTGTGTCTAGTTGCGAAACAAATATGTATAGAAAATATACATGTTTCAAAAATTAACTTTTAAGTATGTTATTAACGAGACTTTGTGAGATTTAAACTTAAAGCATGCAGGGACGTAGCTTTATACCACAGTATATTTTCGACCCCACGATATTGAATCAAGCATGTCTTTTTCTAGATTTCCTGCTTTTGAGTGGTATAGTTCACCCGCTGCTCTGTAGTCCTAGATACACTTGACAAAAAACAAAACAGATTAGCTGGGAGTGGAATGTCTTTAATCATAGCCTGGCCTGATCAGTGATAAACAGATGTTAAAATATAGCAACAATACAGTTTTCAAGAATTATAGGATTCAAAAGATAACGGGGTGGTCACGGTGGGAGTACACTCGATCATTGATCTTGAATCGATAATTTATCAAATCGTGGTTAATTATTTATTCCTGTAGAGTTAGTGTGAACATTACAATCTGTCATCACATGCATGTAACTCTTCTAGTGCACTTCTAATGCACATATTCATTAAACAGAAAAATAATAGGCGAACATGACTTTCACCAAAATGCAACAACATTGAAAACAAAGACACCATCTATTGGGATTTCTTAACAAATTATACCAATTGAAGCCGAGTTGTCAGACACATTTTTCGAAATACAGAAAGAAAAAGAAAATAAAAGACATGTTCATTGATTAGCAATGCTATCAGAAAATATAATTTCATTAAAGAAAAGAATCGCTGAAAAAACACATTTTTCACCAGAAATGTAAATTAACAAAATGTGGGCGAAAGCTAAAGAGATACAAGTTACGAGGCACGAAGAAATGAATAATGGCCAGGGAAATAACAGAGAAATAAATATAAAAATATATATACTAAAGGGTCTAGATGATGAACTGCATAAAAATAGTCCATTTACTAAGGAGACAAAAGCAACAAAAATAATAATAAATAACTTGAAAAAAAAACAAAACGAAACTAATTAATCCTTTTTCTAACAATGCTGAAATAGCACTGAAAACGATTGTTAAAAGAACTTTGCTTCATGATATATAGTAGACCTTTTGTGGGAGAAATATTCAATTATTTTAAGAGACTTCCTGCCCTTGTTCATATACTTCTTATGCATGCTGATTATCATTGGCAACTTGATATTATTTCTTGTGATTGAAGTAAGTAAATGAAGGTAACGTCAGACAATTAACATTGTACCATGTCTTAGGGCAATGTGTTTTGTTTTTTTTAGATAATATTGTTTTGATCAACGCCAATCTGGAGTTCAGTCACAGATTTTTAACTGCCTACTGAGAGAAGAAAAGTTAAACTCACTTGATCTTTCCTAGGGCATCCTCGGTAGTTGGGAAGGAGGAAATATATTATATTCCTCTGAGAGGAGTCACAGCTCGAATACCTGCAACATTGTAGACTTTGCTAATGGCTTCACTGATCGAAATGATAGTGTCAAAATTTGGGATTCGCTAAATTTACCGCAGCTGTGATTATCTCGTCTTTGCAGATAAATTTATGTCTAGGGCAACAGAATAAAATGTTTTTTTTCATTTTTTAAACATTACAGGAATAGATCTAACGGAGATCAGCTTCTCTGTAGCAGTTATAGGAACAATGAAGAACTGTCACACTGGAGTAACTATACTAGATGTATGTGGAGGTACGTTCCGATAAAATCACCTATTTTTTGCATCATGGTTTAATCTGATAACATGACAGAAAGAAGTTAGTAAATTAGAAAATATTGTAACTAAAAAATTAGAGATACGACCAAATGTACTCTAGCTGTAATTATCTCGTCTGTGTAGTTGAGTATTTCTAGAGCAACATAATTGAATGCATTTGTTTCATTTTTTAAACAGTAAGCCAATGATACTAATGGAGATTAGCTTCTGTGTAGCAGTTATAGGAACAATCAAAAACTATCACACAAGAGTGACTAAAGGATAGAAGATGTATGAGAAGTATTTTTTCCATAAAATTTCCATGTTTTGTATCATGGGTTGATCTGATAACATGACCAAAAGAAAGTAGTGAATTAGTAAATATTCTAACTAAAAAATTATCGCGTATACAAAAATGTGAAGAAATATACGATTTGTCCACTTTTTTTCTTTCTTAATCCTCTAATGTTCGCGTATTTAACATTTTTCTCTATATCGTAAAATTTCGCAATACTGGTATTGGAAATGTATTCCATATCTAAAGTCAATATCTCCAGTTATGTAATCATAAAACACTTACACAAATTCAACGCCCATATTATATTTCATTCAGTTTAATTTTATTATTCTAAAATCTTGAAATCAATAATTTTATTTTGCATGAATATGTGTTATAAGTAGGTGCGAATTTCCAATTATCCAAAACCTCTTGAAAATAACTTTTCTGCACACACAATCTACACATTGGTTGAGTTTGAAGCAGTATAAGTTGTTTCAAACGATGCTTTATGTATAGAAATTAAATGCATTAAATTATGAAACAATTTTCAATTAAATCATATTTAATAAGCACCTCGTTAACTAAAGATATTGTATCTAAAAGTGAGGTGTTATTTAATAAAAATCTTACGTAATGTATATTCAAATATGCAGAATGGATTTGGGGTAATAATTAATAAATTAAATATCCACATTAGCTAGATAGCACAAAATTATTCGTTTATTGTAAAAGTATTTTTTCCCTAAATAAATGCATAATTATATATGCGTATACATTTCTGTTTAGATTTAAATGCTTTTTAGAATTGCCATCGCTTCAACATTTTCACATTTTACTAAAACTTTACTAATAAACCTTGAAAGTAACATCTATAAAATTGTTCGGTTTCCTAAAATAAAACCCCAGCCAGATCTGGCTAAAATTAAGCTGTACCATCTTAAAATGACTGAGTTGGACAATCATATTAAGACGGTATAAATTAGATGTAGTAGAATGCGATCATCTGAATTGCAGATATACCAGGACTAGAAAACAGTAACATTAACTCACAAAATTCTAGTATTCATATGGTACCAAACCTAGGTGAATCGTTAAAAATGTTCCAGCTTATTTTTTATCAAGGCTCTCAAACGTTCCGCAAAATAGGTGAGGATCACCGGTAACCATCGTTTAAAAAGGTTTATTCATATGATAATAACATGCTTTGTGTTCGGAAAATGACATATATGAATGTACTAAGACGAACCAGCACTGATGATCTGCTCTCAATCAGGTTGCAGCCGAGTATTGCAGTGTGTCAGCTTTAGAAATCGTGATGCCTTACTGGCTTCGACTTGAATTAAATTGATTGGTCACAGAAACTACATCATCAATTTTATCTCTTCAGCCCTTTAAACGTCTTTGGGAAATAACAAGCATGTATCTGGATTTACATTTTTGTAGTGAATGCCTTTCGGGCATGCTTTGCAGTAACGTTGAAATGATCGTTGTTACTAAGACATTTCATATTTATTTCCAATAGTAAGCAAGCTGAGCGAGCTTATCTGTCACAGCCACCCATCTACCATAGATTCGAGAGTAAAATTTAGTTAATGCAAAATCCATGCAATGCTGTTGGAATGACATTCTGAATTGAACGTCTATTTGTCGCTCTCAAAAGAAAATCTGCATGTTTCACTCCTACAATTTTATTATTTCTCTTTGTAGTTCATTGATTACTGTATAAAAAGATGATGTATTTTAAAGGTAAAATGGTACCTGAAAAACTGTAAATATTTTACTAATAAATCTGGTTCAAAGATTTACTGCCTATTCATTCCACTTTTCTTTTTGTCGCTCTGTAAATGATTCACCCCTCATAACTAACTGGTTTCATTTCGTTTGTACTCATATTTTTCTTGCAGTTGTTTGAAAGATGCGTCAAATTTATCGACGTCACTATTCTCTCAAGTAACTGGGATATCCAGTTCTTCCGGACGAAAACTTTAAAACAATTAAATTGAGTTGATTATCTGAAGAAACCCAATAAAGGTTATGGGATATAAAATTCTTACATCATGGTTCATTTTGAAATACTGGTATTGGAAATTTATTCCATATCTAAAGTCAATATCTCTAGTTATGTAATCGTAAAAACACACAAATTCAACGCCCATATTATATTTCATTCAGTTTAATTTTATTATTGAATATTGAGAAATAAAATCAGCTACTGCTTCTATAAAATGATTTTTGGGCGTAACGTAAGTGTTAAAACATTACACAAAAAATGTGGTGAGAATTTCACAAAATTTATTGAATTTATAAAGTGGAAGAGTAGTGATATGTTCTGCTTAGTTAAAGTGTTGAAGATCCATTATAATGTAACCTAATGAGAAACATTTAGTTCTTTGTTTAACTCGACGTTGTAGAGTTTAATTATCTTGCCCTCTGACAAAACAGCAATTGCCAAGATGGAGTAATTAAATAACAAGAGGCCGAGAATATGTTGAGCAATCTACTCAATCAGCAGTAACATCTGCTCTTACAATTTCCTCTCTTTAGTTATCCTTATCTTCACGTTCTTTAGTCTTCTATTCTGGTTTAATATTGGAAGTCAAACGGGGCGGGGTTATATCGCTACATAACATTTGTCCTTCTGTGTAGGAATTTAAGTTTGAGAGAAAACAGATCAAAGTTGATAAAAATTATTTAAAAAAATAAAATAGAGTAAAATAAAAAGAATGAAACAATAACAACAGCAATAACAATAATAATAACAACAGCAACGATACTACGCCATCTCTACACCGATAGAACATAATAAAAAATAATACTGCAAAAACCACGAAGAAGTTTAACTAGTCTAATAGATACAAGAAATAATGACATAAAGAAAACAATATCAATCAAAAACCAGATTTGATCTTTAATTTTCTTCTTTCATCGACAGTAAATGATTAGATAACCAGAACGAATACATTACTTCCTACATTTAACAATAACTTGTTGAGTGAAAAATTGTTAAAAGAAATGCTAAAGAAAATCCTTCTCCGCAGAAACAAAGAACGAAGAAACTACCAAAGTCATTCCATCTCCAGGAATGACTGTCCAGGCAGAAGAAAGAGAGAGTAGAATTTCAATTATCATTGCTCACTGAATTTTCACGTCGATGATGTTAATATTGTTGTTGTGTTATTTATTGTTTATTGTTGTCTATGATGATGATGTTTTTGTTGCCAGTATTTTACGTGTTTGTTGCTGTGTTTTTTTTCCCACCACCCCATTTTTCTTATCTATTCTCTAAGATTAAAAAAAAAACCAACAACAACAACAAAAAAACGTAGCCTATTATTTTCCGGTAAGTGAATTGTTCTTCAATCGAAAATAAAATTGATAGAAAATCTATGCTAAAAGGGAAATTCTGCTACAACACAAAAATAACTACAGTAGCCACTGTTAATCCTAATCCTATTACTATTAATAATAGCAATATAAACTATGACTGCTGCTGCTACTACTACTATTACTATGACCACCACCACTACTACTTCTATTATCACAACCACTACTACTATTACACGACTACTACTACTACTACTGAGGCTGCTTCAGTTACTCATATAGCGGTTCTATTAATTGAATTTACGTTTTAACGGCAGGTTTTTTTAGTAATAGGAAAATAAAAGAGTAATGAGAAAGAAGAAGAAGAAGAAGAAGAAGAAGAAGACGTTGGTAAAAATTATATAGTAAAGGCTAGTTGCAAGCAGAAAGCAAGAAAAAAAAACGATAGCGAAAGGAAAAATAATAATAAAAAAATAAATGTAAGAGTAGCTTTATTTTGGAACAGAAAATGAAGCTTGGCTGAGATGTCTTAATAGAAACATGAAGTCCATGTTTTGGTAGTAGTCTTGTAACGCTTTAATGACGGAGCTCAATGGGAGGATCACGTCACATCGGCTTTTAGTAACTCTATCTTTCTTTAGTAGTTTAGTTTAAAATTAGTTGATTCCTGGGAGTGGAAAAATAATCACCCTTGGTTCAGTACTTGATGTTCTACTTTAATGAGAAATTAATACCCATGATGTTGTTAGTCGTGCGCTAAGGTAAATTTAGAGAAATATTTGTTCTTTTAAAATTTTATTTTAGAGATTGTGCGATTTTAATTTGATTGCATTGTTAAAGGCTTTTGATGTTTTTAGATAATTGGTTAGCTATCATCGAGCGGACTTATGATCAAAGGCTTCCCACCCGTGATCATCCTGTCGTTATTGTTTGCTTTCACGCAAAGCACATCTATGAACAGTATTATCCAACACTTCCTTCCTTTTCTTATGTGATAGAGATGTGGTATGACAGAGATTTAGCTGTTGATTCTAGAAAGTAAAGCATTCACTTAGCTGATTCCTGAAAGGCGCCCTTCTTTAAAGCTTTTATGCATTGATTATTCGTTAAAGAAGCAAAGAAAACAATAAAAAAATCTTTTTCTACTACTACTACTACTACCAGCACCGCTTAGAGTAGAAAATAATAATAATAATAATAATAATAATAATAATAATAATAATAGTAACAACGACCACGACAATGAAAATAATACAGGAAAAAGAAGAATGATGATAATACACGAAAAAGAAAAACACTTAAGATCGAAGAAAAAATGATACTGCTTAGTTGCAAAACAAACAAATAGATTCGAGAATCGATGACATGCACGAAAACAATATCAATTAAAACAGATTTTCGTCTTCAATTTTCTTCTTTTATCGACACTAAATGTTTAAATAACCAGAAAGATCTTACTGCTATTATTGGCAGGTCTCAGGTCAGCTGGATGTAGATTCAAGGCGGATTGATTTATAACTATATGTAATAAAAATAAATCTCTGTCCAACGTTCCACTGATTCGGCCATTCTGTTATTCTGTCTCGATTCCACTGATTATGCAAGATAAATCTGCTATCTTTACTTATAGCCTTTTACTAAAATAGAAGTACGAACGTATTTCAATACAGAGGACATTGTCAAACGGTATAGAATGTATGTGTCAAGCAAAAGGATAGCTTTTCTTGAAGCTAGGAGGCATAATTGCGGTATGCTGAGCGGCGAGCTGGCAGAAACGTTAGTACGCCGGACGAAATGCGTAGCCGTATTTCGTCTACCGTTACGTTCTGAGTTCAAATTCCGCCAACGTCGACTTTGCCTTTCAAACTTTCGGGGTCGATAAATTAAGTATCAGTTACGCACTGGGGTCGATATAATCGACTCAATCCGTTTGTTTGTCCTTGTTTGTCCTCTCTGTGTTTAGTCCCTTGTGGGTAGTAAAGAAATAGGTATGCTGAGAGGCAAAGTTGCTCCAAGCTATTTGGCATCCTTGCGGTATGTTTTGGCTGTAGATTTAAATACTTGCAATAGTCTTAGAGTTGGTTAAGCTCGCAAAACTGCTAAGGTAAATGTTACTTTCAAAGTTTGGCACAAGGCCAGCACTTTCTTGGAAGTAGCTAAGTCAATTCCATCGACTCCAGTGCTCAACTTGTACTTATTTTATCAACTCCAAAAGGATGAACGGCAAATTGAAACTCGGCGGAATTTGAAATCAGAACGTAACGAAATGCCGCTACATTTTTCCTAGCGTGCTAACAATTCTGCGAGCTCACCGCCTTCTTTAATGTAAATATTATCCTTATTACTATTTAGAGAGTATGACATATTCACAGAATCCATAGAGCATCAGATAAGTGTCTTGTAATGTTCGTTTCACCTTTTTTTGCCCATTCTGATCTCAAAACCTTTATTGGTCAACTTAGCCTAGCAACTTTCAGATTTTGATAAAATAAAACACAATGTAGTACTGGAGTTAATTTAATCAAATAGCACCAGCCTTCTGATTTGAGGCTTTGTGCCTACATAGTAAATAATTATTACTTACTAGAGATGGCCGAAATGTTAGAATGTCAGACAAGATGTCAAAAAATATTTGTTACTGATATTTACTTATGGAGTTCAAATCTCAAAAGTGCCAAATTTACAGAATCTTTCCAGGGTTGATCAAATAAGTACGATTCAAGCTATGGAGTCGGGTGAAGTGCCTGAAACCGATTGTTGTACAGTGAAGAGGCAATGGCGTTTTTATTCCGAAAAGAGAGTTATATCGAGCGAAATGATTAAAGCTCTCATATGACAGAATAACTGGTATGCTCCTGGAAGCTGTCTAGAAGGTTCTGTCGTGCAGTAAAACAAAGAATATAAATAAAATAAAGAAGAGTATGCGGTAATGTTTGGACAATAGAAAGAACGGTTTGAAATATTGAATTACACCCGTGAAACTTCAGTGCTCAATTCCCCATGCAAATTTAATTTTCAGTCTTCCAATTTCAAGAAAAATCTCGTACCAGCCATGAACTGAGGTCGAATAAATCGACTACATTCCTCTTCTTGATTTTAAGTAGAGATTGTAAAAGATATTCAAAGCAGTCATATATTACATTACTGATTCTTTTCACTGATGACAGAATAACAGAATGATGGAATCAGTGGAGCGTGTGAGTAGAGGCTTTGTGAGTATTTAGTCGTGTATCTTTCCATTTCTGAATTTACCTCACCACAAATTGAAATCTAATAGCAGTAACTAATCTTGGATAATATAGCCCTTATAAAGATCCCCTTAAAAATGGGGAATAATCGTACCACACGTCATAGATTATGCTTCAACATCACTGATCTGAGGTTAAGCAAGAAGAACGTTCGAACGATTTCAACTTTGAACTATCTCTGTATGGAGTTGATAAAATAAGTTGTAACGAAGATCTTCGATCGATGCAACCTTTATCAATTTAATATCAATTTAATAGCTTCCGTGTGGAACAGAGCATGGGTACACCTATGCTCGTCACGTTCTCTCAGGTCCTTTGAAAGTTTTTGATAACAAACAAGATAAGAGGAGGTCGTTGGCTTTTCGCTTGATCCTTCTCGATATATCTTTAAGGAATTATACAATATAAATTGCAGTCATAAGAGTGTGACAATGCAGACCTTCCGATTCAAGTGGGAGGCTAGAAGATATAATCAGTTCGGTGAGTTGGCCCCAAGGCTTGCAAAAGAATGGTACTTATGACCATATGATGATATTATACTGGAGGATAAGTTAAATTTTAGCTCCATCTAGCTATTTCGCTGGGTGATTACTCCGAACAAAATAATATGGAATGCAAATCGTAAAGCATCCGGTGTAATATGTTTACATTTCAGCCAGTGCACCGTCCTATACTGAAGCGAATTTATCGACCCCGAAATGATATAAAGCAATGCAATCTACGGGATATTTAAATTCAAGGCCCAGACAGTTGAATCAAATACCATACAAGGCATTCTAAAGGAAACGTCAATGTTTCTAACAATTCGCCACCTTGTTTTTAAAGGTTCAAGAAAGAGAGAGAGAGGAAAAGAGAAAAGAGAGAGGGAAGAGAAAAAAAGATAGAGGGAGAGAAAGGAAAAAAGAAAGAAAAAAGTGTAAAAAAGAAAAGAAAAGAAAGGAAAAAAGAATGAATGCTCTCAGTTCATGGCCAGTACATTGTCGATATCGGAAGATGAAAAAAAAAGTAGTTTGACATTGGCGGCATTTGAACTCAGACAGCGAGGATGTTGAACAATGACCATACAGCACTTATCTAACATTCCTGACGTTTGCAAGAAATTGCCACTGAACTCATTTATGCAACCTCCTACACAACTTAAAAGCCCTTAGTACTATTTCTTTAGCAACTTCCTACGTGTATGTTTGTGTATATATATATATATATATATATATATATATATTATATGTATATATATTTATGTATATGTATCACTCTCTCATTATATATATATATATATATATGTTCATGTGTGTGCATGTACGTTTTTAATATCTTCTAGTTAATTATTCAGTTTCAATATATAACTTTCTCTGTGAGTGTAAATCGATTTTATTTTTTCTAAAAACCTAGAATACTGTTGTAATATCATATCCATTAATATTTTCAATTTATATATTTTTTATTATAATCTGCAAGCGTGTTCCGAAATATTATAATTCTATTAATTTTACTTGAAAAAATAAGTTGCATTTTAATACAAATTCTGTTGAGAGATATGAAGTCAGCATATTTACAAGAAAATGACATGTAATTATATATATTTATGTACGTATGTGTGTGTACATTTTTAGGAAGATAGCATGTATACTAAGCAGAGACAACATCTGCTGCAGTTTTTATTTTAATAATAATTCACTCGATATGTTTATGTTTAAAACGTGTAGCAGAATATTGTATGGCTTGCAATTTCAAATATTGTGTTAGCTACATTGATAAACTGGTAAGATATCATTTCAGATTATTAGCTAAATACACATCCATTCCTGGTCATCAATTTCGGTATGCTTTCTTACAATTTGTTAGACTTACTGGATACAAAGATGCATACAGTGAGATCTCGCTGTATTTTATTTCGACCAATGAAAGAAACTGTAAAACTTGAAGATGTTATACAAGCAGTTAATATGAGCTGCGACTATTGTCTTCTCAATGAGTCTCAAATATTGCAATTTTCATTTTTGTGTATTAAAACAAAAACAACAATGACAATACCAAAAGTTTTTTATGGAAAAATAAAATGACAACCAAAATTACTTCCTTTATTTGACGTAAAGTATGTGTGACATGTTTGATATTCTTGCGCATTTATATGAGATTAAATGCGTCGCTTCTCCATAAATGTTTTATTTTACTTCATGTAATATTATATATATACATATCTATATATACATACATATATCTATATATATATCTATATATATATATATATATATACATACATATATCTATATATATACATACATATACCTATATATATACATACATACATATAACTATATATATACATACATACATATATCTATATATATACATACATACATATATCTATATATATACATACATCTATATCTATATATACATACATACATATCTATATATATACATACATATCTATATATATACATACATATCTATATCTATATATACATACATATCTAAATACATACATACATATCTAAATACATACATACATACATATCTAAATACATACATACATACATACATACATACATACATACATACATACATACATATATATATTTATATATATAAATATGGGATTTACAAAAAGAAAACAAAAAACGAAGACGGTGTGAAAACAACAAACAGATGTATTAGTTTTACGCTCGGGAAGTGAGAAAATCTTTTACGTTTCGCGCCTACGCTCTTCAACAGAATGTAACACACATGAAATAAGCAGAGAGAGAAAATGAAAAAGGTTTTGTGGCTAGCAATCAATAAGTGTATGTATGTATGTATATATATATATATATAATATATATATATATATATATATATACATACATGCATACATACATACATACACTTATATGCAAAGTGCAGACAACTGACAACAACAAACCAAGAAACTATGTTGACCCTGTGGAAATAATTTATTCGCAGCCGCCTGCACTATTGCTTCCTTTTATGGTCACCCCATTGTGCTAAACTAACAACGGAGCTTGAGGCAGTCTAACGTCACTACACTAAAAAGACTGAAACAGTGCAGCGAATGGGCTACAGGGATAGGCTGAGAAGACTGCAACTTTACTCGCTGGAGCGAAGGCATGACAGATAAGCAATAATCTACATATGAAAAACTCTAGAAGGGCTACTACCGAATTTCGACATTGAGTGCTATGCAAACGCTAAAATTGGCTGTCATTGTTTTGTCATCATCATCCTTTGACCAACCTATGGTTAGTCGGATCTCCCTTTACAATCCCTTTCCACACTACACGGTCCCTCATTTTAGTGTTCAGATCTCTAATATCCAGCACTGAGTCCCGAGACATAGTATCTGGAAATGTCAGTTTCCTGCAGAAAACGCTTCCAGAAGGATGCCATAGGAGCAGAGATGATATAACCTCTTTCTCTGCTTGTAGCCGTTTCTGTTTTAGCTTGAGGGATATTTGTATCAGATTTCTGTAGATGTTAATAAGTGTTCGGTGTGATCTCCAACTGATGTTCCAGATCTTTCTGAGCAGATTGGTTCACCCTAGTTGCTTTTATGAGAGCCAATAAGGTCCAGGTCTCTGATTCGTAGAGAAAGACCGGCTCAATAAGTGTTCTAAATGTTTGAACTTTTAACTTGTGTGGAAGGTTTGAGTGCCAGATCTTATCAAGTCTGTTACATGCATTCCAGGCAAGAGCTTTGCAGATGCGAAGGTTCTTTTGAGAGTCTGCTATGTGAGATTCAAGATATTTGAAGTCGTCAACGTTTTTGATTGATATATTACTGAGCGATTTAAGTTCAGTGAACTTGAAAGAGGTCGTGATAAACTCTGTCTTACTCTCGTTCCAGTAAAGGCAGACCTGGTTTGCTGCTGCTTTCAATGTTACTTCAAACAGACTCACCATTGTTTTGTACCATTGTATTGTACGAGAAAGCGATAAATCTGATAGTCTATCAAGTATGTGTGTATGTGTGTATACCTAAAGCTTCACGAGGCTGCTGCAGGGGGTGGTGGGGAACCATGCTGTACTCTTTCACTACAACTTTCTCTCACTCTTTCTTCCTGTTTCTGTTGTATCTGTATTTCAAAGGGCCAGCCTTGTCACACTCTGTGTCACGCTGAATCTCCTCGAGAACTACGTTAAGGGTACACGTGTCTGTTGAGTGCTCAGCCACTTGCACGTTACTTCCACGAGCAAGCTGTTCCGTTGATCGTATCAGCTGGGACCCTCATCGTCGTAACCGACGGAGTGCTCCTATATGTGTATATATATATATATATATATATATATATATATATATATATATATATAAGGCAAATAAGAAAATGGAGAGGATAATCAATCGCCAAACATCAACCTGTAGTCATTCATTTGTATCTATTAATTGATTACAATCATAAGTATAAGTAATCAAAATAATCAAATGAATTAGAACAAATGAGTGAAAAAATACTAAGCTCTTACGGCTGTTTCTAGTATGGGGTTGCCCCATAGTAGAAACAGCTGTAAGGGCTTAATATATTTCACTCATTCTTATTCATTTATTCTTATTCATATCTTCCTTTTTATTTATCTATTTATTTACTTGTTTATTTGATTATTTCATTTGTTTATTTTGATTACTTATACATATTATTGTAATCCATTAATAAATAGATATAAATGAATATCTACAGGCTGATGTTTGTCGATTGATTATCGTTTTATATCTGAAATAACAATTCAGTCATTCTTTGCACCTATCAAGGAAAGATTCCTGATTATATATATGCACACACACACACACACACACACGCACACAAACACATACACACACGCGCACTCACACAGACACACAGACCCCTCACACACATGAGGGTCTGGTATTCTTTGTATATACGCTTTTGTGCGTACTTTTATACTGTATCGTTTTATACTTTAGACAGTCAAAGACCTTTTGATACATGCATAAATTCGGGAACAATGGAATTTTATGTTCATTTTCCGTGGTATTTTCCTAAACACAAAGGCGCTTTCAGCACCACCTCCGCCTTAAGTTTTCTAATACATGTAATATTAACTATGTTTCGTTGCGACTGTGTGACTGTAACACTGAAGATGTTATGCACGTTAGAAGGCTGAACAAAAATGCTTACAATATTTATTTCCCCTTCAACTTAGTTGTAAATCAAATTGAAATTAGCTGACAATTTTGGCTTTTATCAACCTATTATCAATAATATTTATTCCAACGAAGTATTAAGGCGACGGTTTGGTAAAATCTTTGAAGCACCGAGGAAAATGGCTGCGCCATTTGTTCTGTCTTTTAAGTTCTAATTTCAAGAAATTACAAGCTAAACTTTGCTTTCATTCTATCCCGATCAATGAAATTAAATACCTAACTGAGAAGGTAGAATGCTAGAATTAATGGAGATGTAGACAGTGTAATTTGTATAATATGCTGCATCTCTTCATGTTGAGTGCAAGAGCAGGATTGGCTTACTTGTCTGTGTCTGGCCGATATCATTGTGTCTTGTTATAACAAAACAAGGAAAAAATGCTTAAGGAAAGCCTAGAGAATCTACTTTTGTATTCTGCGTAGACAATTCCGAAACCGCCTAACAGCGCTTGTTAAGAACATAATCATTTTCCACTAACTGAACTCATGGCACGTTCTAAGCCATCGGTATATTTAGTTATGTAGGTAACCTTCAATGAGATAAAAACAAAAGAGTCTGAAAAATGCGTTGCGTTATTTACTTTTAGCTCTTTACATCCTGAGTTCAAATACAGTCGTGGTCAGCTTTGTCTGTTATCCTTTCGGGGTCGATAATAAAACGTACAATTTAAGAACTCGAGTCGATAAGATAGACTTATCCTGTTCCCTAAAATTATTGACCTGGTATCCATCTTATTTAAAAGTTTTGGCAAAAACCCAGTAGTTTCGGTAGAGGGGACAAGTCGATTACATCAACCCAAACACTCAACTGTTACTTATTTTATACACCATGAAAGAATGAAAGGCAAAGTCGAGCCCGACGGTATTTGAACTCAGACGAAAAGTTGGGAGAAATGTCGCTAAGACTTTTGTTTGGTGTGCTAACCATCCGTCCAGCTCGCTGCGTTATCTTGTGTCACTATTGGAAATAATAATACTCGGCGAGCTGGCAGATCCGTTAGCACGCCGGGCGAAATGCGTAGCTGTATTTCGTCTGCCGTTACGTTCTGAGTTCAAATTCTGCCGAGGTTGGCTTTGCCTTTCATCCTTTCGGGGTCGATAAACTAGGTACCAGTTACGCACTGGGGCCGATATAATCGACTTAATCCGTTTGTCTGTCCTTGTTTGTCCCCTCTGTGTTTAGCCCCTTGTGGGTAATAAAGAAACAGATATTTCATCAATATTTTTCGTCCTGAATTCAAATTCCACCGGTATCGACTTTAGCTATTCATCCTTTCGGAGGTCGATAAAATAAGTAGCAGGTGAGCTCAGTGGTCTATGTAATAGACTTACTCTCTCCTCGAAATCCATGGCCGTGTGCCAACATGTGAAACCAATGTAAGAATTAATTGATATTAACATTAACGCGAGAAGCTGGCAGAAACGTTAGCACGTCTGAAAACAAAGATATATAGTTGCATTTCTTCCGGCACTTTATGATCTGTGTGCAAATTCTACCGAGGTCGATTTTGCACTTCGTTGTTTCTGTATCGATAATATAAGTCCGAGAAGGCGGCGAACTGGCAGAATCATTAGCACGCCGGGCAAAATGTTTGGCGGTATTTCGTCTGCCGCTACGTTCTGAGTTCAAATTCCGCCAAGGTGTACTTTGCCTTTCATCCTTTCGGGGTCGATAAATTAAGTACCAGTTACGCACTGGGGCCGATATAATCGACTTAATCCGTTTGTCTGTCATTGTTTGTCCCCTCTGTGTTTAGCCCCTTGTAGGTAGTAATGAAACTTATTTCGTCTGTCTTACGTTCTGAGTTCAAATTCCGCTGAGGTCAACTCTGCCTTTCATCCTTTCGGGGTCGATTAAATAAGTACCAGTTACGCACTGAGGTCGATTTAATCGACTTAATCCGTTTGTCTGTCATTGTTTGTCCCCTCTGTATTTAGCCCCTTGTGGGTAGTAAAGAAGCATATTTCGTCTGTCGCTACGTTCTGAGTTCAAATTCCGCTGAGATCGACTTTGCCTTTCATCTTTTCGGGGTCAATTAATAAGTATCAGTTACGCACTGGGGTCGATATAATCGACTTAATCTGTTTGTCTGTCATTGTTTGTCCCCTCTGTATTTAGCCCCTTGTGGATAGTAAAGAAATAGGTATTTATTTCGTCTGCTACTACGTTCTGAGTTCAAATTCCGCCGACTTTGCATTTCATCCTATTGGGATCGATAAATTGAGTACCAGTTGCGTACTGGCGTCGATTTAATCGACTGGCCTCCTCCCCCAAAATGTCAGGTCTTGTGCCTAGAATAGAAAAGAATATAAGTACCAGTCAAGTACTAGGATCGATATACTCGCATGAACCCCTCCCCACAAAATTGCTGGCCAATGCTAAAATTGGAAACAGTTATTAATGGTAGTGATGGAGACAAATTGTCTGATTCGTTAGACTGTGAAAGAAATACCTTGCAGCATCTGTTTCGGATCTGTATTTATATGCTCTGTGTTTAAATCCTACTGCACACAAAATTTTATTCCTCTGAAGCCGATGAAGCCGATAAAAACAAAGTCAATTATCGGGTCGATGGTATCGCATGATAACTCTCCTTCCTCTCAAAAGTGCTAGCCATTTACATAATAAACCAGTAATCATTATTTACAGCTTACACGGCAGCGTGCTGGCAGAATCGTTAGGACGCAGGGCGGAATGCTTAGCGCCGTATCGTCTGTCTTTACGTTCAGAGTTCATCCCCTTCAGTTTCGATAAAATAAGTACCAATCGAGCACTGGGGCCGATGCAATCGACTTACCCCCATCCTCGAAATTGTTGGCCTTCAGTCAAAATTTGAAACTATTATTATCATTATCATTATTTTACTATTATTATTATCATTATCTTACTATTATTATTATCATTATCTTACTATTATTATTATCATTATCTTACTATTATTATTATTATTATCTTACTATTATTATTATTATGGTGGTGGTGGTAGTAGTAGTGGTGGCGGTATTAGTAGTAGTGGTGGTAGTAGTAGTAGTAGTAGTAGTAGTAATAGTAGTAGTAGTAGTGGTGATGGCAGTAGTAGTAGTAGTGGTGGTGGTGGTGATGGTAGTAGTAGTAGAAGTGGTGATGGTAGTAGTAGTAGTAGTGGTGGTGGTGGTGGTGGTGGTAGTAGTAGAAGTAGTAGTAGTTAAACAATTTATGAACTCTTGTGTGCTGGGAAAACATTCCGTCACGAATATTTTGACAATTATGGGTGGCGGGGTTGATTACAGTAATTTAAAAAAAAATTTGTTTAATTTTTGAAGTTCGTGTTGCATTACTTTTACGGTATGCTCTATAATTTTAACAAATGGAATAAGGAAAATATTCGTGAAATGAGAATTTGTAATTTATCTTTCCGTTAATGAATGTGCGCAGTGGAGTGTGCAACGTATACCACATATATAGGACCTATTATTTCCATTTTATGAAGCTGATTCCACGCCTTTAACTATAATGTCAAAATACTTGGAAGAGTTCAGTATTCATGAATGAATGTGAACATCTAACATATCAAATAAAAACGCAATAAATATAGTAAATTTTCACAACTTCTCTTTAGGGAATCAAACATGAATATCTCGATTTTTTCTCTTCCAAATATTTGCCACTTATATAGTCAACGTCATTTGATTGGATTCTTTCTCAGCAGCTTTTGGTTAAGGCCGTGAGTGAATACTTAGATTTCGATTTTGCTGCAACCACCCAATCTCGTAAAACGCAATAACTTTCGTTTGATAGTGCCACTTTCATGTAAAGTATTTCGCACTTCCGCGTCCCTCATTGTAAAATATATATATATATTTATGTTATCCATATGTTCATGGGATGTATACATTTTGCTACATGATGTTCTTTTTCTCTAGCCCATTCAAAAGGAGCACTAATAGATTCCTACGTATATGTTTTAGTTTATCAAAGGCATTACCCACCACGAGTTCAAAATACAACCAGGGAATAACACAACACGAATGATACGTATAAATTCTTCTCATTATATATATATATATATGCGTTGTGAAACAAAACAAAATCACCAAAGTGCTATGTAAATACATGCCGCAATGTATTATGTGGTAAACAATAAAAAATATTATTAATAACACTTCGTAAACATGATGAATAGATTCCAACTATCAGAAAAAACAAGCAACATCTAACACGGATACATATGCATTTATATATATATATATATATATATATATATATATATATATATATACACATACATATATACATATATATATACACATACATACATACATATATATATATATACACATACATACATATATAATATATACACATACATACATACATATTATATATATATATACACATACATACATATATATATATATACACATACATACATACATATATATATATATCACATACATATATATATATACACATACATACATATATATATATATATACACATACATACATACATATATATATACACATACATACATATATATATTATATATACACATACATACATACATATATATATACACATACATACATACATATATATATATACACTACATACATAATATATACACATACATACATACATATATATATATATATACACACATACATACACATATATATATATACACATACATACACATATATATATATACACATACATACACATATATATATATACATACATATATATTATATATATATACATACATATATATATATATATACACTACATATATATTATATATATATATATATATATATATATATATGCACATTTGCATTCATACATAGATAGTTGCATACATACATGCATGAATACGCACGTGGCTCCTTTATAAATATCGAAATCCAAACTGATCGAAATATGAAATCAAACAGCAATCACAGAAACACAAATACATACTTCTCTCTCTCTCTCTCTCTCTCTCTCCCTCACCCACACTCATACACACACGCACTCGCCCAAAAACACCCAGCACACACACAAACAGAAAATTGAATAAACACATAAAACATACGCTTGCCAATCAATAATGGATGCGGGAATTCATTTAAAGACGAAAAAAATATTGTTTTGGAATAAACCCGTAGACAAAATAGAAGAAAAATAGATTAAAAAATTATACATCATGTAAAAATTACAATAAGAATTTTACGCTCAATTGTCACGGAATTAGTAGAGAAAAATAATGTTATTTTTATAATTACTTTTTTCTTCTTCCAGAACAATGATTGGTGTTTTATTAATAGAAGCGGAAATGTTGGTAGGGTGTACTTATTTTTTTTATATCACCGATTGTCAACAGCTCTTCAATTATTGTTAAATTGGAAAACGGAAGCAATTAATGAGGTTTAAAGATTAAAAGCCTATTAAAACTCAGTGTTATGAAAACGTGATTTGGTTTAGTTATAAAAAAGTAAAGATAACAAACAAAAACAAAACAAAAGGAAAAAAAATCAACGAAGGACCCACAACCAAGACAAGTGTAAAACTAACAATTTAATAATCGATTACAAAATAAGTTGTCAATGAAATAAAGTTAGGGGTTCAACTTGGTTGTATGAATGGTGTGAAAACTTATCCGAGTTCTTGTTATATTCTGAAGACTGTCTTGCAATTTATAACCCAAATAACTGAGAACAGGAAAGCAAACAAAATTAAACAAGGAAGCAAAAACGAAGCGCCATTTACATCTTATCACAGCTAATATTACATGTTCAAATTTCTGAGTCTTTCACACCATGCGCTATCATAGCAATTTCTATATGGCTTTCAGAAAATTTAATGGCTTTTAGATTAATAGTTTTCTATGAGGTTTTTCTTTGGAGTGCTTCTTAATCGAAAAGTTCATCTCAATGATGGTAAAGGTTACTACCAGCTAATTACAGTCTGGAATGAAGTTTTCATAGCAATTATCACATGCCGACTGTAAACAAATTAAAAATTCAAGGGTAATTGAAAGCCGCAATTCAAACCGCTGACATATTTTAGTTTGTGTCCTGCAAGTAGAGCATTAAATACAGATACACAACAGTTAAAACCACATTTACTGCCGGTGCAGAATACACTGTTGATTGGCTGTGTATACTTATGCGTTGTGATTTGACCTGCAATGGGATACTATTCTCTTCAAAGTTCGCACAAAACTATCTAGCTAGTTATCAATCTGAATGCATATATCTCTGAGATGATGTGTGTATGGTGTGTGTATGTATATATTGATGTATATATACCTGCGTGTTATATCAGAGGGTATAGTGCCACAAAGCTGAATAGAAGAGAGATGGAAACAGCTAGCCAGCAAAGATCATGCAACTTTAGAATTCGTGAGAACTGTCCACTAGATGGCAACTGTCTGCAAATGTCGATAGTTTACAATAAAAATATGTATCAAACAGTAGTGGTCAACCTAAATCATACACTAGGTTGACGGAACTCAAATACAAAAACCGTTATTACAAGTATACACATTCATTTGTCGACCCAGACAAAAATCGTGCTATGGCTATGTCGGAGTTTATGTTTCTTGCGAGAGACAAGTCTTCGTTAAAGCAAAATTATCTGGTCTATTGTCGATAATGCGCAACATTGCAGGAACGGAAGCTTCAAATCAAAGATGTGGTATGACCTTTATGCGAGCGATAAAACTTAGAATTTTGACTCTAGGCGTAAATAGTTTGAACAAAAGAAATGAGATGTTAACGCCTTGTATGCACGCGGCTAAGTATTTTTTATGCAAATAATTGCCTCAGAGACTTTTGTTCTAGCTCACATACATACACACACACAAGTTTGGTTTTCGAAATGTTTACTTACAAGGTTTTATTGATATACGTTTTAATATGTGGGTGCTGGCTATATATGAATATATGTTTATAAGCATGTGTACATGTATGTGTACCACTAATATATATTTGTTTGTATATATGTGTATCTCTTTGTGTACATATGTCCATGTGTATGCGTCTGCATAGATGCATGCAAAATGGATATCTGTTTATGCATTGTTTTTTAAAAACACTAATTAAAAATATTAATTAAAGTATTGTTTTGGAACATTACTTAAACAGCAACGCAGATTCAGGACTCTGATTGTATGGAGTTTATGACGTTTATAATAATATTACCACAAGAACAAGAAATGAAAT
Organism: Octopus sinensis; assembly: GCF_006345805.1. NCBI lineage: Eukaryota > Metazoa > Mollusca > Cephalopoda > Octopoda > Octopodidae > Octopus > Octopus sinensis. The sequence goes on from NC_043015.1 coordinate 7,086,614, forward strand.
CTAAGGCATGACTTGAAGCAGCCATTTTTGTTACGTGTCGTTCACAAAGCTTTCAAAAAAGAACTTAAGGACAAATGTTTCCTTCAAAGTTTTATTTCCTATTTCATATTTCAAAAAATACTCAGACAGTGAATACTCAAAAGAAAACTGATTTCAGTTTAACAGGAAATTTTGAATGCTGATAAACGGAGCCTTTCCAGTGATGGCATATTAAAGAATACTCTATATTTGTATTGAGTCCTGTATTTTATTGGTTCTGGTGAATCAAATGAGATTGACGTACATGCATCCATACATGCATACTCAAACACATGCATACATATATAAATACATACATACATACACACATGCACGGTAAAAACCCCTTCCGTCATGAACGTGCGTGGGATTGTGCCAATAAATTAACCCTCCGAAGCACAAGTCCGGACGCGGTTCTTTATGGAAGACCGGCGTTCGCCCATGCTTACCAGCCTCCCCTCTCTACGGTACAGATGTCATCCAAAGGAAACGCAAAGGCTGATACAGCTTGGCACCAGTGACGTCGCAACACATTTCTACATGGAGTGAAATGGAGTGACGTGAAATAGAGTGTCATGCTCAAGAGCACAACACAGAACCCGGTCCAAGAATCGAACTCACTACCCCACGGTTGTGAGTTTGATACTCTAACTACTTAGCTATGCGCCTTCTTTGCATACATGCATTATATGTATGTAAATATTGGTTTGAGATCAAGAAAATATCGTAATTTCTTAAGAGTTAATGCACAAATAAGGAATTTTTTATACACCAATGCAGTGTTGAGTACTCACTGATCGACATTTCCGTATGTGTGTATATATATATATATATATATATATTATATATATATATGCGTGTGTGTGTGTGTGTACATATATATATAGATACACATACATGCATGCATACATACATTACATATATATATATATTTACATATACACACATGCATGCATACATACACTACATATATATATATATATATATATATATATACATATACACACATGCATGCATACATACACTATATCTATGCATATATATATATATATATATATATGTGTGTGTGTGTGTGTGTATGTACGTATGCTTGCATAAGCCCGAGTGGTGACATTAACTTCCTTATTCGGGGTATAACGATGCAGTTGTGTGTCAGTAGCCAGTTGGAAAAGATGCTTTCCTGAGGCTTAAAAAATGTAGTAACATCGTCCTTATCAGGACTGCCAATTTTCGTTGGCAAATAGATTTTACTCTCTCTATCTCTCTCATTATTTCTTTCTCAGTCTCGTTCTGTGTATGTGTGTATATATATATATATATAATATATATATATATATATATATATATATATATATATATAATATATATATATATATATATATATATATATATATACATATATACATAGGCGCAGGAGTGGGTGTGTGGTAAGTAGCTTGCTAACCAACCACACGGTTGCGGGTTCAGTCCCACTGCGTGGCATCTTGGGCAAGTGTCTTCTGCTATAGCCCCGGGCCGACCAATGCCTTGTGAGTGGATTTGGTAGACGGAAACTGAAAGAAGCCTGTCGTATATATGTATATATATGTATATGTGTGTGTGTTTGTGTGTCTGTGTTTGTCCCCCTAGCATTGCTTGACAACCGATGCTGGTGTGTTTAGGTCCCCGTCACTTAGCGGTTCGGCAAAAAGAGACCGATAGAATAAGTACTAAAAGGTGGTGCTCCAGCATGGCCGCAGTCAAATGACTGAAACAAGTAAAAGAGTAAAAAAAGAGTATATATATATACACAGTAATGTATCTGTGTAGAGACATTTTTACGTATTTTTGCTATATTGTTCACATTGTTGATAAGAACCCGATTCCTGTCTTTTATCACCATTGATATTTCCTCATATCTTTGATGTATATACACTCTATTTGCACGTTTTATCTTGAATGTCTTTATGAACACACCACCGTGCATCTTATCAAAGAAACAAGAATATTGTACATTATCTGTTCCACAAGCGAAATGCAATTTACTCGGGACATGTTCATGTTTGTGTTTATATAGGCTTTTAAAGTTTTGCAGTTAATTACTAGAAAACGAATAAGTGGCGAGAAATAAAAGACTAGATTGTAAGCATTATAAGGTGTGGTAAGTTAAACAATATTAGGATTTGCTAGTGAACTCGTAAAGAGAGAATAACAGATAATTGCAATTACTTAATTGATTGAATAGTTATCGCAAACTATTCAACTTATTTTGATAATCCGATCAATAATAGGCTATACTTTGATTAAGGAAACGATTTAATTAAAATTTTAGCTAAAAATAGAATTTATCCATGAGATGGATGCTACTAAAGTGAGTCAAGATTACAGAACACAGACACAAAACTTGTCTTCTTCATTTGTATTTTCACCTTCCGTGGATCTCTTTTCAAACGATCTGCTAGTCAGGATTATATTGCATTTTCTAAATTCATCGCATTTTTATAAAAAGGATTTACCACATGGACACAATGTCACAAAAAGTTTTCGTGAGAATGAATTGTACTGCCACCATCGCTTCATTGTCTTTTTGCTATCAATCTTGGAGACTGCCCTTGGTGATTTACGAATCTCATTGACTGTAAATTAAAGTTGAGTTATATCAACACCACACATTATTTGATGGCAACTCTACAGAATTTCTATTTCATGAAAATGCATTCCAGCATAAAAGCTAATCATGTTTTTGTGTCGCGAAATTTAGTAGACTCTCACTGCAAATATATGCTCTCGTATATAAAACAGAAATGATTGTTATATTTAAACTTGCATCACAGGAAATATTACAAATGAAATCATTTAAGAAGAGACACTACACGTTTTACCATATCCTTACGTAGATAGAGATAATAAACAATAACTCTTCTAGTATAAAGCGTATAATACCCGGGTACAGTTATAAGGAACTGTAGAAAAGACAACTTATGGGATGATGGATGTGAGAAGATTTCATAATAAATTATCTTCAAATATATAGAAGTCGCACGAAGAGAATGTCTTCTAGTGCTGATATTAACCCCATAAATTTTCAATTTATAAGACATGAATAAGGTTGGCAGGCACAAACAATACAGTCGTATTCACAAGACACGAGAATATATATATTTACATATAAGTATACATATATATATCAAGTTTTGAAATAAAATATGAAAAGGCGAGTAAATAGATCAAGTGTTGTACGATGGATGTTCGAAATCATGACCAACATGAAAATGTAAATTAAGAAATGGTAGATTTTTAGAAATATACATTATAACCTATTACAGTATATATACCAACCAATTGCACGTAATAGGTTGTAACAATGATTTCGAACTTCAGCAGACGACAACCACAGATTTAACAAGATTACAGTCCATTAAATCTACCCGAGTATTTGGATGGTATTCTATGTTATCAAAACTCCCGGAAAGATCAAAGGACAAATTTGACCTCAGTGGGTTTCTAACTGAGTAACTAAAGTACTATAAGGAAATATACCACAAAGGCATTTGTCCGACGCACTGACTATTCTGCCAATCTACTGCCTTATCATAATAATACCACATGAATGAATATCGGTAGTAAGTTAATTTGCGAAATATCAGAAACACTAGCGATGCCAAATTATCAGGAAAAATACTCAATGAATAATAATAATGATAATAATAATAATAATAATAATAATAATAATAATAATAATAATAATAATAATAATAACGTAGTAGAAAATATATTATCCTGCCCAAAAGTATTATATCTGAAGCGAGCCAACCATGTAAACTAAAATGAGCATTAGATATGTTTTCCGCTTATGCGTTTTACAGCAAGCTTATCCATGCATTCATGATACGATATTAAACATGATTTTATTAGGAGTATAGGGAATGCAGCTTTTGATTGCGTTGCATATATGGACGTCTGAATGCCCGAGGTTTCTCTGTATCATTTCTTCTCTTTATATGTATATATATATATATATATATATATATATATATCATTGTTAGTTTTATTGGTTATTTTATGTTATTTTTGTTAGACTTGCAATTCAAATTTGTTGTCTCCGCCGAAGTTGTTTGATTGGAGGCAATCTATATAACAGATTTTCTACATCACTGAAGCAATGTATGTTTATGTTCTTAGAAATATAGATGCAAACATGCTGATATATTCATAAACCAAGGGAAACTCTGAAAGCACACATATAATCTCAAACATATACAAACACACGCGCACACAAATATAAATATAGAAAGAGAGAGGGAAAGCGAGAGGGAGCGAGAAAGACAGAGCAGTATTAATACACTTGTATATAATCATACATTTGTACATGTATGTAGAGTTAATAGATGTACATACATACACACAAACACACACATATACACACACACATATATATATATATACATGGTGTATATATGTATATATATTTATATGTATATATAATTATACAAATATCTAGACATACACAAACATATATATATACATATATATATATATATATATATTATATATATATATATATATATAGTTATGCATATATATCTAGACACACACCTATGCATATATACGTATATAAATATATATACACACAGACATATATATGCATATGTATATATATACATATTTATATATATATATGTATATATATATATATACATTCATATGCATATATATGTATGTATATACACACGCATGCACATATATTTTATATGCATTCATATCATATATTTATGTAGAGTGTGTGTATGTTTAAATGTGTGTGCAAGTATTTACACACGCAATAGTTTTAACTTTTATGTAATAAATGTTGTCTTTCCCCGAGCAGATGATTGATTTTTAGCTTCTCTCTAGAAATTATCAATATTGTTTTCTCATTCTGTTATATCGGACAGACAAGATCATCTTCCTCGTTCATTGCGGAAATTTGCTATTATATAACTTTTTACCAGACCACAGGAAAGTTCTCGTCAATCTCAGACAGACTTGTCTGTTCATCATTCAGTCTGAAAATGCACTAGAAGGAGGTTGCAGCACAGAAACGATAGTGCAACATAACGTATACCTAATAATGTGAGAAATTCTGCTTCGTGCTAAAGAAACTGATACGTGGCTTTCATTTTTCGACGTTCCCATGCATGCATCTTCCGTTCTAGAGTTAATCCGTTACTCCGTTGTACGGCTCTGTAACTGTAGACTATAGTGTACTTTATCGGAATCCACTAAATTGTATTGCCTCCACTTCTAGATTACTTCTGTTGTGAGTGGAACATTTGTTCATATTGTCAATCGTTCAGGATTCTACGAAAGGATGATAGGTGTTTCTTTTCATTAGTAGGGTAAATTATCAAAAATCTTAAGATCTTGGGAGAATCATAGTGTTTAGAATGTAGGTTTATTTTAGATGTGTTGGGAATATATTCATATAGAATAAAATCAATGATGTTCTTAATCCATTGAGTTTTCGGTCTGAACACTCCCTACTCTGTTGCCCTTTGTTGAATTTCACATCTTTTTCTAACTATTCTTTTTGTCCAGAACTGTGTCCTAATGCTACATCGCCGGTTGCAGATCCGGGGGTATTCACATAGAGGTTTTTTTTTGTTGTATTATCAGCAGAGACCAAAATCGGATTAGAACACCAAGAAACTAAATGTCTCATATGATACACTGAATATGATACAAAGCACGCAATGCTGTAGGGCGCAATTTTTGAAAGACGATGGAAGAACGGAGATTATTATTATATATATATACATACGTCTGTATACACATAACCACACAAACTCACATAGGCATATACATATATAGATATATGCAAATATATGTATGTATGTATCTCTGTATCTCCCTCTCTCCGTGCATGTGTATGTGCGTGCGCATTGTGTTGTGGGGGGGAGTGCGTGTGTGTGGTGTATATTTCTGGAAATAACTGTTATTCGTTATTTCGATGGTATTAGCAATCGCCTTCTTAGCAATTTGAATAAATTCATCGTCCGCAGAAACATATATTTCTAGAAATATTCTTGGAGCATGAAACCAAAATAGGTATTTTTCCATTAAGCACAACGAGTTGCTTGGAAGCGTAATTTTAAAATTGTTATCATACGTTGTATTGATTCTACAAGCTCTTACGAAGTACCATGTATTATATCATATGGCTATAACAAGAGAAGCCTCTTAAAATCGACTTCCTATCACATTCAGAAATGAAGTCGTGTTCTATATATTATATGAAATATTTCATATGTCGTTTCTATAGCAACGGTAGATATAATTACAGGTTTAACATACTTGAAATTTAGTTGCCGAGAATCTTACACGACTTAGCCTCTATTGGAGGTGCCAAAGAGGTATACATCGAATAATAAAGTCAAATGTATTGAATTTGATCTTCAGACACGACAGAAGTAAATAGACACACCATAAAAACATCGGTTTCTGTTTATTCTAACTTGTAAAGGTTTATATCTAGTATTAATTGACATTTTTATGCTTCAGGTTCTATATGTGACTGTTTAATCATGCCATATATAAGAGGAACCTTAGAACTGTATGAATTTCAAACAGGCCGTACTCTGGGTCATTCTCAAGGTGGGCATACAGTAAAACCGCAGAAAACTTGAGATCCCGCTTTCTACTGTTACTAGAGTGATTGTGCAATTCACCAGAGATGGGAACGAGTCACAACGCCCAGGTCAATCAAGGCCTTCTGACAGGACCCTTCCCTTTGTTAAGAGAAATGTGGATAAATCTCGTCACAAGTTCTCTGACATAAGTGCATATGTCTATTGTGTGTGTATTACACTGTATGTTTCTATGTATTATTTAGGTTTTGGGTTTTTTTTTCTATTGGCTTTTCCTCTCTCTCTTCTCATCCCTTCACTCTGCAGTCATATGCTGCGTTGTTGTGGTGGGTGTTATTGTTCCATTCGTGTTTTGTATTGAGGCTCGGTCTGTCTACCACTATGTCTATGTGTGTAGCCTCCGTTATCTGTCTAAATGTTTGTATCAGTTCTATGTGTGGATAATACCTTAACTGTGTATATATATATATATATATATATATATATATATATCCTCATATACATATACATACACAGACACACATATATGTGTGTGTCTGTGTATGTATATAAGTATACATACACACATACATATACGTGTGTGTGTCTGTGTGATAGAAATACTTGTGTATAGCGTGGAACAATATTATGTCTTGGAACATATATGTGTGTGTCTGTGTATGTATATAAGTATACACACACACACACACACACACACACATGTGTGTGTCTGTGTATGTATATAAGTATACATACACACATACATATACGTGTGTGTGTCTGTGTGATAGAAATACTTGTGTATAGCGTGGAACAATATTATGTCTTGTAAAGGGGATTCTAATTCGGGATTTCAATATCATATTAATTCTGTTTCACGAAACCTGCACTCCCTCAACAGAAAAGAGCAAAAGAAGAACGATGCCGTTTATCTAAAACATTATCCTTTATAGTACGAATCATTTGAAGTTTTTGAAAGGAATTAAATTCCATTGGGTGACTGACAGTTGAACTATAGATCAACATTAGCGGAGATGCTTCTTATAAATCACAAACCAAAAGTAAGAATTTTACTCAATATCTGTAGCAAGAAAATCGGAAAATAAGATTTATAAATTTCCCTGCAAGAACCGTCTTTGTTCATCTTTCTGCTAATTCTGACACCTTGATGATGAAAAGGCTCTCTCGATGATACGTAGTAAGCGATACGCAAGACATAACTTTGTCTTTACATATAATTTACACAGCATTTAATGCTCCAATATCAGTTGTAGGTATAAGGGGTGAAGTGGCAGAATCGTTAGCACGCCGGGCGAAATGCTTAGCGGTATTTCGTCTGTCATTATGTTCTGAGTTCAAGTTCCGCCGCGGTCAACTTAATCTTTCATCCTTTCGAAGTCAATAAAATAAGTACCAGTAGCATATTGGATCGATCTAATCGACTGGCTCCCTCCCTAAAACTTTCGGGCCTTGTGCCAAGAGTAGAAAAGAATATCAGTTGAGGTATTTATCTGTTATGCATAAAGAAACTGATCTTAACATATGAAATTGAACATATATATGAATCTGTATGCTCCAGGTTGTGTCACCTATACAAACTGCTTTATCGATTCAGGAAGGAAGAAGCCGTGCAAAGGCATGAGAGACTGCAATATATTTATCGGTGTAAGGAGAGAAGCAAATGCATTTACTCACTGAACAGGGTCGAGAAAGTCTTCTACAGAAAAAGCTGAAACCATACACCTCAAGTGCGAATTCAGATACTTACATTCCACAGTTAACAAAGATGTCTAGCGCTCACTCATTCAAATAGGACGACGAATGTTTCCGTTCATCCGATCAACGGAACAGCCTGCTCATGAAATTAAGGTGCATGTTGCTGGGCACTCCTCAGGCATGCGTACTCTTAATGTCAATTTCAGCGTGACACAGAATGTGACAAAGCTAGCCCTTTGAAAATACAGGGACTACCTTTTTAGGCCAGCTGAGTTCACTGGAGAAACGTAAAATATATTGTCTTGCTCAAGTACAAAACGTACCGCCGATTATGGAACTCACGACCTAAAGAAACTGAACTAGCCGAGCACCACAACGAACCCCACATAAAACTTAATACAAACCTTAAATATATAAACACATCGAGTAACCATTCGAACTTTATTAAAAGAGGACTGCTACACAGCATCAGCTAAATAATTTCACGCTGCTCTTCCAACCAAGATATCTTTAAATAGTATAAGGAACTCTACAATAGCGCATTAGAAAAAGCTGGTTAAATTTAATACGTAGACTTAGAACACTTTAGAAATAACCAGAATAACATAAAATCCCAAGACATGCACTTTCGCAAAGATGTCTGCAAAAGATATATAAAGAGTTTAAAAGCAGGACGTCATTGCTGGGGATTGCTTCCACTGGAGACTGGAATTAGAGAAGGGTTTTAAAATACGAGAGGAAAACTGGGTCTTGCTATCAAGAAAAGCAAACTTGAAAACCATATCCATGATAAGACAGGTAGACAACGCCTTCAGGTGCAGTCACTGCAATCAGAACTATCACTCACACGTGGTTCAGGAATAGTCAGTACAGTTGCTTTTCTCCGGAATAGGGCAAAGAAATTTTTTCTGGTGCAAGTCCATTGTTTCGCGAATCTAATAGATGTATGTATGTACATATGTATGTTCTTCGCTTCTTTTATACTTAGAATAAATTTTGACCACCAACCAACTTGTAACAACGTTGTAAAGAAAAGTATACTGTTTCATTCATGATCTTTTATATCTTAAGGCCTTGATGAGTTTTATAATCCCAATGTATGTACTATATATTTATGTGTGTATGCATGTATTCAAGCTTGTATGTATATATGTACGTACGTATGTATTTGTGTATGTATCTATCTATCTGTCCATCTATCTGTCTATCTATCTATCTATCTATCTATCTATCTATGTGTGTATGTACGTATGTGCGTGTGTTTGAACATATGAAAGTCTCTGTACGTGTATGTGAATGTTTTTGATTCTCAGTCATTAAAGCTTTCTCTCTTTTTGATGTGTTTAGTATGTATTCTCTGAATATACACACAGGCTTCGCGCGCACACTTACACACTTACACACACACCGCACAGCACAGCACTGTCTCAACGTTGAGTGTAATGCTAAAATTGTAAAAATATATTAACTGCCGTTTCCACTCACGTAACTTCCATTCTAGAGAAGAGGCTTTTTCTGACAATGAATCCCAATTACTTAGAAAAGAAAGCGAAAAAAAAAAATAAAACAAAACAAAATTAAAAATAGATAAATGAAAACTTGAATATCGATGCGCATTGTTTAGGTAATAGATGCGTAGACAATTGACTTTGGGATTTTAGTCGTTTAGAATTAATGAAATTCTCTTCATCTTACGTTAGTTCTAAACCTATGACGTTTATGCTTCTGTGTGACCGTTCTAAGCAACTATTAAGGGCTGAATGATTGTAAGAATAGCGTTAGCTAGACAATGAATGTCGTATAATAAAATATCTTTGAGAATAGAATGAAGTTATCGTTCGTATTTAACGTGTATATAAATATTAATGAAAGTTAATCAACGTCAGCTAAATGATTAAACTGGAAATTCAAGTTAGGTAAATGGACGCCATTATCGCCTGATACTTTCCATATTGTGTATCACTATAACACTGTAATTGTTATAAGTAATATGTATGGTGACATATAGACCCCCTTAACCTTCTCTCATGCCCCCTCTGTCTCTCTCTTTCCCTCTCTCTCAATCCATTTAAATATCCCACTATCAGTTCGTCTGTTTCTCTATCTATATATCTTTTTATCTATTTGACTACTTTATGTATGTGTGCATGGTATCCACATAAATATATATAATATATATACATACATATACATATATATATATATATATATATATATATACATACACATATATATATCCGTCCATTCCTTTATAGAGATTTATATATGTACATATATATTGAAGGGACATTGAATGAAATCAAAGTTGTACTGGTTGTTACTGTGTTTCAAATAACGTGAGGAACATACGTGCATATATATACGTGTGCACGTGTCTGTTGTGCATATTATATATATATATATATAGAGAGAGAGAGAGAGAGGGAGAGAGAGGGAGAGGGAGAGAGACTTACGTATATATATTGTGCTTATCTGAATATGTGCAACCATGATATTATGCAACGTTCCACATTTGTATTTTAAAAATCGATACTACACTATTTTATATTTTGGTTATACTTACCAATATAGTGCTAGCCTCTCTTTAAAAACATTGTTTCTGTATTTTGATTTAAATTTCTCTTTGTATCTGTCATTGTGTGTGTTTTGTGTACGTATGCAGTGGTTTATGTTTGTATGCGTCAATACGTGTTTGTACAAAGAGTTAAAATAGATGTTTTACTACATTCTTCAAAGGTAACAAGACATTGTGACTTATATACTGCTATAGTGTGGCAGAACACTTAACAAACTCGCTTCTCAAATACCTCGTCCCGGTATCTTGACATTTGTCATTGCCTCGTATCATGTGTAGATCCACGTCTTTTTAGTAGATGCGAGTTGAAAGAAATGGGCAAACACTTTCGAATGAATTCTCCCTTTAATTCAAATTTACAATTCTTTCAGGCACCATATCAGTGTGGGTTTGCCTTCAGATTGAAATATGGTCCACGCGTTCAATTATTCGCTAATTTGCAGAGTATGTGATTTAGTTGATCGAATAATTGAATGTTCATCGTGGAATCCAAGTGAGATATATTGCTTCCAAATTCTGATTTAAAAGTGATCCACGTAAAGTTATAAAGACAAAAGCAAATTATTTTTAATTACTTCAAAATTTGACGGAATGTCTGAAGTTTTAGAATGAAATAGCTGTTAATCAATGACATCGACACCAGTGTTTAACTGGTACTTATTTTATCGACTCCGAAAAGATTAAAGGTAAATAAGATCTTGGATGAATTAAAATTCAGAGCGAAAGATCCAGAAGAAATACCGCTAATTATTTTATCTTGCGCGGTAACGATTCTGCCAGCTTTCTACCGTTCTAGTACTCAATAGGTTTAAGACAGTGTAGTTAGGGGACGTGAGTCAACAAAGATTTGCTGCCATCAATGATATTGATTGGTATCCTACCCTTCCTCATTGACATCTTTTTTTTTTCAAGGTTCCAGGTTTAGTCCCATTGCATGGCATATACTCTGATGAAAAGTGTAAAGTATATGCGTGGGAGTGGCTGTGTGGTAAGTAGCTTACTTACAAACCACATGATTTTGGGATCAGTCCCACTGCGTGGCAAGTGTCTTCTACTATAGCTTCGGATCTTGTGAGTGGATTTGGTAAATGGAAACTGAAAGAAGCCCGTCGTATGTATATATATGTGTGTGTGTGTGTGTCTCCCAACATCGCTTGACAACCGATGCTGGTGTGTTTACGTCCCCGTAACTTAGCGGTTCGGCAAAAGAGTACGATAGAATAAGTACTAGGCTTACTCTTGAGGGAGCTTTCGAGTTGGAGAGGAAAACCTAAGAAACAAAGAAGTAATGCTGTAACCGATGTTCTATTCCCAATGATTTTTAAAAAAATGAATATCCTAGTACTAGGTTGTGTCCTGTTAGATAGAGCATCGAAGTAAATATGCAAGACCAATACATATTGAGAACTAAATATATTTCATTACATACAAAAGCGCTGTGTTTGTGTGTTTGGTGTGCTTGGGTTCGCTTTGTATGTTGTATGTATCCATTCTTTTTGTATAGATTTATTTTATCTATCTCTGAATCTTATATTTATCCCAGGTATGTGACAAATATATTTATGTATTCGTTTATTTATCTATTTATACAATTATTTATTTATACATCTAACTATTTCTCATAAGTATTGCAAATAAGTACATATGTCTATTGTGTGTGTATTACACTGTATGTTTCTATGTATTATTTACGTTTTTTTCCCTCTCTCGGTGGGTGAGAGAGGAATAATTGATTATAAATCGACCTCGCTTCTTGATTGGTACTTATTGTATTAGTCCTGGTGGTGTTTGAATAGAGAACGTAAAGTTCGTCAAGAACTACCGAACGGCGTTTTTGCCGTTGATTTTATTGATATCGCTACTTCACTAACCTAATAACCAATATTAAATGACACAAATGCGTGCTTTGCGTTGGATTTTGGCTCCTCATGTGCCCTAACATTGTACAACAATGATCAAAGCCATTACAATTATGACTATCATATATTTTTGTATATCTGATTACATAGACTTTGTTGATTTCCTGTAATATCTGCTCATTCTAATCTGATACGTCTCATTCGTGTATCGCTAACACACTCAAGTCATTTGTAAGTATTTGCACATATACCTGAATATAGAAAGCGACGATTTAAATGTAATTTGGCCGGTATTTCTGCCAGTTTGAGTAACTCTATAGACACATTTATTGTCATGTTTCGAATAGCTTATTGTTAATTAACCTTAATCGACCAATCAGAAATCACATGTGATGACAATAATGCATATGTGTTTTCCCAGACATGTACTGCGTAATACAACATCCATTTTCTTTTCCCTCTCTCATTTTTTTCGCTTTTGTTTTTGCAGACGGAGGATGTGATATGTAAAATATTTCGTTGTTATTTCTTGCAATTTGAACGACCTTCTAGAGGCTCATCATTGGTTAGATTATATAAATGTTCAGACATTATGATTAAGCTTACGTTGCTTAAAATGTCGATTACAGACTACGTGACTATATATTAAAAGGAAATAGATAATTATCTAGGCAGCGTACACCTTGTTCGCTATTGAATTTTATATGCATATTTAACACCAAATAACTTTTCATAACAATTAGATAGAGAAAAAGATAATAAAATGTCTTATCTGCGTCTATGTAATTTATCGTATGAAGCGGAGAATCTTGGAAATATATATATATTTAATTGTCATCTTTGAATTGTGCTCTGTATTTAGTATACTTACGCATGAACAAAATTTACACAAGAACAACCAGTGTCATATATTTATGTACTCGTAAATATAAATCTACATATTTTTATGCATTTACATTGTATATTCAAACATACAATTAAACAAAAAAAAAACTGTCACTTTTTATGTACTTGTATACATAAATATATTCTTGGACATAAATCTCTCTAGGCATATGTTAATATGTTATTGTATATATAGGTATATTTAACAATATCGTTATATATATAGTGTGTGCCTGTGCGTCTGTATGTATACGTAAAAGTATGTGTGCGTGTGTGTGTGTCTGTTTTTGTGTGTGTCTATGTGTATGTGTGTATGTGTGAATCTTGTGAAAGAATGGGATAAGGAAATTAAGTGCCATTATCATCGAAATCTACTAAAGCGGTTTTGTTAATATCACGTAAATATCAATATCGATACCAGTAGCTTACGTATGTATGTACGTACGTATGCATGTATGTATCTATCTATCTATCTGTTTATCTCTCTCTCTCTCTATGTATATATGTACATGCACACACAAATACACACACACACGCATGCACATACAGAAACACATATATAACAATATCTTCTCTATATGTATGCTTATATCTGTATCTTCACATACTTAGATGTTTATATATATATATATATATTCTTTTATTTGTTTCAGTCATTTGACTGCGGCCATACTGGAGCACCGCCTTTAGTCGAGCAAATCGACCCCAGGACTTATTCTTTGTAAGCCTAGTCCTTATTTTATCGAACTGGTAAGCGACGGAGATATAAACATACCAGCATCGGTTGTCAAGCGATGTTGGGGGGACAAACACAGACACACAAATATATTCATACACACACACACACTTACTCGGAAACGGATGCGTGGCGTTCAATTATATAATAATATAAATTATATATATATACATATATATGCATATATACACACATATACGTATATACTTACATATATATATATACTTGCATATATGGGTACAGGACGTTATAAAACTAAACAACAGGAAATACGAAATACGAAGACATATATACATATGTATGCATAAATATTGAACTTGTAGCTGATGTTCCTATATGTAAAACATCATTACAGAGGAACAACACCAAAAGCCCAGTGCCATTTGTAACTGTCATGACATAGGAACTTGTCCACTCGACAAGAATGTATGGTTAAATCCGTCATATATGAGCCAGAGGTTACAGCAATGCTAAATTATAACCACATGTCTTCCTTGGGACGCAAGAACAAAAGTAAAGGTATTAAGTCACCTAGTCACGTATAAGTATTTGAAGTCTAACGCCAGAGCAATTATAATGTATTGAAAACTGATCAAAAAATCCAAACCATATGTTAACGGATCAAGAAATATAAGCTATGCGTAGCTGAAAGAGCCCAGATCTTTTACACACTGCTAAATTCTAGATCCGAAGAACTAAATGCTAGTTCCTCTTAGCGAATTGGAAAGTACAACCCTCTCCGAATTGAGGAGCTGTACCGCCGACTCTTTGCAACTATGTTTTCAGCCTTATATTTTACGGTCGAAGGGAAACTAACTCAAATCCCCGCCCCGCTTTGCTTCGTTCTGTTTTCTTTTTCGTTTTCCGTTTGTTCTTAACATGGCAGCAGTCAAATTATCTTAACAAGTAAAAGAGCTTGCACTTATCTGAGGCTATATTAAAAGACGCATGCCCAAATTGACAGACATCGAGGTCGATTCCAACACATGATTATAACGATTCTACTGCCCTGCATCTTAGACCGTTTTAGTGCTGAAGTAGATCCTTAGACGAAATAACTCTACATACGTGGTATATAAACATCGAAATGCTGAAATGACATGAATAATACTGTAATAGATTTACACACAAATGTGCAAGTTGAGTATTATTTACATTATGCCGATTGACTTTAATTGTGACGCAAATTATATTGCCTAATATGTACGCTTAGATGTGACTCTAGATGTTAAAATGCCGTAATAAGAGACCAGAAGACAGATTCCCCGGGTCGTGCAAGCTCTCAAGAGACCTAAGTGTAGACGACGAACGAGATGATTAAATAATATCCATAGTCGCAGTTGGGCAAGTTTCGGCATCCATCAGAGAAGTTTAATGACGGTTGCTTGAGTGAAGATCCTATGGAGAAACTGTCTGAGGACTCCATAAATAGTTGGCAACGAAAATTGACGGATGGGTGTGTAATTTAGTGACGGTTTACGAACCTATAAATTTATATTTGGTATCCTAATACATTATGAAATGTGAGACGTGATTGCATCTCAAAGAAAACTTGATATTATGCCAGTCATCAAACGGTTGCAATGGAATTAATAAACCAATCCAACAATACACATATCAGCCATCTATTACGATTATAAAGTGTCCTTTCTCTTTCCACTCGTACAAACGTGCACACACCCACGCATACGTTTTCTACGTGTGCATGCGTGTGCATGTGTGTACGTGCTTGTGCATTCGTATGCACGCGGTCTTAAGCTATTAAATTCATGTAATCCAATAGAATATGGTGTATGCCCAAGGGTCGGTTACTAAATCGCCCCATCCTCTGAGTAGTTAATGAAGAAAACTGATAGAGACATAGCGGAACAAATACAAGCCCCATTTCAAGACAACATAAGAATCTATTAGAAGTAGTACCCGGAGTTATAGAAAGCATCAAGATTTTGGACAAAAGCGTTTTGATAATATCTATTCACATGAAAAGTGTAAAGTATATGCGTGGGAGTGGCTGTGTGGTAAGTAGCTTACTTACCAACCACATGCTTTTGGGGTCAGTCCCACTTTTGGGGTCAGTCTTCTACTATAGCTTCGGATCTTGTGAGTGGATTTGATAAATGGAAACTGAAAGAAGCCCGTCGTATGTGTATATATGTGTGTATATATATATATATATATATATATATATATGTGTGTGTGTGTGTGTGTGTGTGTGTGTGTGTGTGCGTATTTGTGTGTCTCCCAACATCGCTTGACAACCGATGCTGGTTTGTTTACGTCCCCGTAATATAGCGGCTCGGCAAAAGTGACCGATAGAATAAGTACTAGGCTTACAAAAGATAAGTCCTGGGGTCGATTTCTTCGACTAAAGGCGGTGCTCCAGCATGGCTGCAGTTGAATGATTGAAACAAGTAAAAGAGTATTGTCTTTGTTTTCATTTCAATTTAAATTTTAGGGCATATAGTAGATTTCATTAGCAAATTAACCTTATTTTTCAATCAAAGGCGTTGAGCTAGCAGAATGGTTCACACGCCGTGTGAAATGCTGACCGGATTTCGTTCGTCTTTACGTTCTGTGCTCAAATTCTGCCCAGTACGACTTTATTATTCGGTGTCAGTACATAAAGTACCTGAACACTAGGTTCGATGTAATTGATTTACTCCGCTCCCCCACGAACTTGCTTGTCTTGTGCCAAAATCTAAAGCCAATATTTTATATAAACTATGCCTTGAGCAATCAATGTTTCGCTGGTGACGTTTAATTAAACAGAAACATCTGAATGTTATTCACGGAACCTTCTTATATTATTTTATTCTGTGTAAGTTTGTAAAAACAATTTTTGTATGAAACGTGTTCGTAGTTTCTTAACTATTTTTTTCCCAATGCTTTGAGAGATGTTTACAATTCTCGACAGATCTTTGTTACCTTTCTTTAACAAATAGACATCTAAATCATTTAGACTTTTTTACGCTTTCCTTTCATATGTTGCAACTCAACTAAGTTATTTAAATTATTATTTACGTTATTTTTGCATTTTTTATGACGACCACACACAATATAAACTATGCCTCCCGCGCTCTCACACAAAAATACACACACTTATACACATTCGTTCACGAAACTCACACACTTTAAATTATCATCCGTTATTGTTTTTTTACTTTATTCCTTCATCATGTACATTATCATTTTTTTAATTAATTTTTTACCATATTCGCTAACTTGTTTAAATATTAATATTTGAATGTCAGTTTTGTAGAGAATATTCACGTAGAACCATATCAAAAGTACTTTGAAAATATTGGAATTGTAAATAATTAAAAATGTAAATGTTGGAGTGTATACATACATACATACATATATAAATACAATACGCACATACATACACACACATATATATACATATTTATACATAATGATATATATATATGTATATACTTATGCTAGTGTATGTATGTGTGTATATATATGTATATATTTTTGTATGTATATCTATGCAGATACATATGTATACATATATATATATACATATATATACACACATATATACATATATATACACATATATACATACATATATACATACATATATACATACATATATATATATATACACATACATATATATACACATACATATATACGTACATATAAACATGCATATATATATACACATATATATACACGCATATATATGCATACATATACACGCATATATATGCATACATATACACGCATATATATGCATACATATACACGCATATATATGCATACATATACACGCATATATATACACATATATATATACATATATATACACACATATATATATACACACATGTGCATATATATATATACATATACACATATACATACGTACACATATGTATTTATATACATATACATACACATATATATATACATATATACATATACACATATACATACGTACACATATATATATACATATCTATATATGTATATATGTATATATATTATATTATATCTATATATAGGTATATATGTGTATGTAGCAATATTTGTATGTATGTGTGTGCGCGTAAGTGTGCCTGTGTTTGCGCAAATTACCACTGGCCCTCATATACGAACACTGTGTTGGAGTTCGTAACCTAATCTGTTTATTGCTTCCACAAAATTCTCGTCACAGATTATCACTCTAGCTTATCTGTTGTCCTGTGGTGTGAACTTGGTCTGCTTAGATATCAAGGCCACACCACGCTGTTGCAAATGGCATGAATATTTTAAATATTTTATTCAGGAAGCAAACATTTAATTCACCCAAGTAGCTTCTTTACTTCTCTCGCTACCATCACCACATTAAAGAATAAAAAAGAACAAGGATAAAACACAACTAGCAAATAATGGAAGAGGGTGAGCTTTCTTCGGAATAACAGCAATCGAAAATAACGATGTAGCCTCCATATTGTTATTCGTCAGAAAAATTTCTCTCGAATCAAACACCCAACTTCTTCGAAAGTGGAAGCACAATAATTTAATTTTAGAGAGAAGCTGGATATATTAAATACCCCTAACTAGAGGAAGTATTCATAGTTGACTGCGAGGCAGAGTGTAAGTTAATTCTACCAATCATAGTGCTCAAACAGTATTTATTTTCTTGGCCCTAAGGCGGCGAGCTGGCAGAAACGTTAGCACGCCGGGCAAAATGCTTGGCGGTATTGCGTCTGCAGCTACGTTGTGAGTTCAAATTCCGCCGAGGTCGACTTTGCTTTTCATCCTTTCGAGGTCGATAAATTAAGTACCTATTTTTTTATTACCCACAAGGGGCTAAACACAGAGGGGACAAACAAGGACAGACATAGGTATTAAATCGATTACATCGACCCCAGTGCGTAACTGGTTCTTAATTTATCGACCCCGAAAGGATGAAAGGCAAAGTCGACCTCGGCGGAATTTGAACTCACAACGTAACCGCAGACGAAATACGGCTAAGCATTTCGCCCGGCGTGCTAACGTTTCTGCCAGCTCGCCGCCTTAAATTAAGTACCAGTTACGCACTGGGGTCGATGTAATCGACTTAATCCGTTTGTCTGTCCTTGTTTGTCCCCTCTATATTTAGTCCCTTGTGGGTAGTAAAGAAATAGGTACTTATTTTCTTGGCCCCGAAAAGATGGAAAGTAAATCGATGTCAGTGGAATTTGAAGTCAGAAAATAAAGCGAGAAGAAAGGCCGCGAATCATCATATGCTACGAGTTAACGGTTTTGCCAGCTCGCTGCTATACAACAACTATTATAAACTTTCTTATTAAAGGCACGAGGCCTGAAATTTTGATGCGGCGGGAAATATATAAGTGGTGTGTATGTCTCTGTGTGTATATAAGTATGTGTTTGTGTATTTGTGTGCGTGCGTATGTATGCCTTGACATTAACAATCTCTCTCTCTCTCTTTTCCTCTCCCTTTCTACCGATCCAGTTGCTTTATGGATATCGAAACGATGCAAAACTGAGCCGAACTCGGTGGAAATTGAACTCAGTATAAACCATAGCTAATAGCTTCCCACACGTGGAATTTTGTAGATTTTTCCTAGAAGGTCAATTGTTGACGTTCTTGACCGGATTGAAACTATGCATCTGGCAGGAAAATCAAGCCGTTGGCTCCTTTCATATGTTTATTTAGGAAACACGTATTCAGAATTTTATTTTCATATTTAGAATACAAATGACAGAATTTATTTATTATATGCAATTGTAACATTAAAAGCATAGCCTTCAGTCCATTGCTCAGACAACACTTATTTGTCAGTGGTATAGACTACGAAGTTCTAGACTAGCAGAATTGGATGAAATCATTTGATCTGTAAGCAGCTGCAATGTTTAACTGAATGAAAGAAGGATCCGTTCAGCTATAACTATAACTAATTACAGCTATAATTAAATAACAACACAGTGTGACGAGCTAGCAGAGTCGTTAGCACGCCGGGCAAAATGCTAAGCGGCATTTCGTTCGAGATCAAATGCCATTCAGGCCGACTCTTCCGGCTGAGGTCAGCTTTGCTTTTTATCCCCTCGGTGTCGATAAAAAGAAAGTACCTTTCAACCATGGAGTATCCACTTCCAATGAAAATTCTTGTCAGTGAGCCTCGATTAGAAACCAGGAGTAGTTCTATCACTTCCTAGTTTAACATGTGCTGCAATTTTGATAAAACATCAATATCTTTCTGAAATACGATACTCAGATCTGTTTACATAGTACCCACGTCGGAAGAGGTTAGTTTCTGTTTTCCATCATCTTCTCCTGGTCCGGCAGAGGTCAGATTCCAAAGTAACCAGATTTATAAGGCACATCATGTATCTTGTCATTCAGTTGTAGTTTTCTATCTTACTTGTTCTCATGAAACACTCGGGTTTAATTTACGTGAAATTTCGTTGTTATTTCTAGAAAGTCAAGTGTTGACGTTCTTAAGCGGATTGAAACTATCCATGAGGCAGGAAAATCAAGCCGTTTGCTCGTTTCATAATATGTTTATAGAGGAAACATGTATTCAGAAATTTTTCTTTTATATTTAGAATACAAATGACAGTAGTTATTTATTATATGCAACCGAGCGATATACAATTGTAACATTAAAAGCATAGCGTTGAGTCTATTGCTCAGACAACATTTATTTGTCAGTGATATAGATTACGAAGTTCCAGACTAGCACAATAGGATGAAATCATTTGAACTGTAAGCAGCTGCAATGTTTAACTGAATGAAAGAAAGATCCGTTCAATCGCTGTAGCAATTTCCAGTATACCATTCGGAAAAGTTACTTCCGGTAGTTCAACATTATATTCATTTCAGATTTCGCTCTCCTCTACACAAGGCGACATGAAATTAATATATTCATTGTCTAATTTGATTCTTCTGGTTGGAAAATGAAAATCTTTCATGAATGTATTCCAGTTAGTCACAATTATTCAAATAATTACGTTCCTACATCGCCCATTATATATATTCTAAAGGACTAATGATATGTGTTCGTTGCTGTTGTTATTTAGCTCCAGCTCATCCCAGGATCGAACATAAGTTTGTTCAATGGTATTGTATTTTTGACAAGTTCATTTATTCTGGCGTATTATGCTTATGCTAACCAAAACAGCTTCCCCATTTATAAGACAGTAGGGTGATGGTGATGGTGATAGTGGTGATGCTGGTGGTGGTGCTCTGTGTGTGTGTGTGTATGTGTGTGTCTGTGGTTTAGCTTCTATTTCAACTAGATCGAGCGACAGCAGGGAAGCTACGTGATAGGCTTATTATGGTCTAAGTTGGTACGATAAGGCAGAGAAATTTGCTCCCTAAGCGGAAGCAAAGATGTTTCAATTGAGAAATGAGAGATTCCATTCCAGTATTTTAGGATCAAGTCCTCCTGCTGCGATGTTGTGCTTTGTCTTTGGCCAAGTAGAAACGCTTGATTTCCATTCAAGGCGGCGAGCTGGCTGAATCGTTAGCACGCTGTGTGAAATGCTTAGCGGTATTTCGTCTGCCGTTACGTTCTGAGTTAAAATTCTGCCGAGGTCGACTTTGCCGTTCATCCTTTCGGGATCGATAAATTAAGTACCAGTTACGCACTGGAGTCGATGTAATCGACTTAATACCTTTGTCTGTCCTTGTTTGTCCTCTCTGTGTTTAACCCCTTGTGGGTAATAAAGAAATAGGTATTTCGTCTGCCGTTACGTTCTAAGTTCAAATTCGTCGAGGTCGACTTTGTCTTTCATCCTTTCGGGGTCAATAAATTAAGTACCAGTTACGCACTGGGGTCGATGTAATCGGCTTAATCCCATTGTCAGTCCTTGTTTGTCCCCTTTACGTTTAGCCCCATGTGAGCAATAAAGAAATAAGAAACGTTTGATTTCCATGTACTTTGAATAGATTTAGATCACGTACCGAATTGTTGCTTTATGATGTTCTTTTCTTTTGAAATTTCTTGTTACTGTGTAGTCTTGCTTATTGAACAAATTTATAACCACACATATATCAATCATAATCAATCCATCTATTTAAAAAAATATAAATTTAAGTCATGGTTTATCAAAAACTACACAGTTCATTGTGCCTAACCACCTATCCACTTATCTCAGACAGTACGTTTTAAGGGCAATATGACATCTATTTTTGTAAAGGCAGTGTAATACAGCCAGCGAATTTTGCGTTTATTTGTGCATAATCTGAACCGCAGTAGAAATATTTTGAAGGTGAGGGTTTTACCTCCTCTCTGACAGCTATACAATAAATAATAATACGAAAAAAATCTGCGATTATGGAATGTGCCTGTTTGCATAGACAGTATGTTTTATTGTCATAGATACGAAGTAACGCCTGTCAGTACTTTAAAAACAATATTAAACATTTAGTAGCAGCAATGTCAACTCTCAGGAATTAATAATATATTTTATAGCATTTACAAGATATATAATTTATTTAACAAGTTCGTTATTTTCAAAACGTCATTTATATAAAACTAGCAGTATCGCCCGGCGTTGCTCGGGTTTGTATGGGAAATAACTATAAAGCATTTTTAGAGAGTTATAGGCCAAAAAATGGAAAAAAAATGGTAAATTTTTTTGAGAGTTAAAAAGGCCTAGTTGGGCCCCCTAGACAGTCTGTGGTTTGTGTTTCTGATTCTCGACCCCATGTCGAATTTACCGATGTTTTTCAGAACTGGGGGAACTTTTCAAAATTTTCGCTGCGTTAGTTTGGAATCATGACATTGGGCTATTTGTGTGTCAAGTTTCATCAGAATCGGTTGAAAGCAGTGGTCAGGGTGAGGGTACAACCTCACAGACACGCAGACAGACAGACTGCCGTTTATATATAGAGAGATAAGCTATTAGAATATTTCCAAATAATAAAAAAAAAACGACTGACTTATATATATATATATATATATATATATATATATAAAACATACACGGGTATCTTTGTGTTGATGATAAATTTACTTGTTAAAAATGTGATTGTGGTTAGATATCACATGCTAAGTGTTTGTAAATATAGCCTAAAAATAAGGAACAGATTTTGACTAAATTTTGCAAGACAGCAGCTATGTGAAACCCGGTAGAGGAATACTTCCCATTCTTGTGTGGTAGAATTAATCTGCTTCCAGATTTAACACGTTGTTAGTGACTTTGAAAAGTATAAGTTGTGGCTTGTGTCCTATGAGCAATAAAGAAATATTGAACAGTATGTGTGTGGTATAATGCACGTCCTTTAAAGCACAAAATCTGATACGGCTCGGGTTAGTCATCAAAGTGAGCATTCGAATGCTGGAATATAAAGAATTATTGCCCACAAAGGGTTGAAGATAGAGGGGACGAACAAGGACAGACAAAAGGATTAAGTCGATTACAACGACTCCAATGCGTAACTGGTACTTATTTAATCGACCCCGAAAGGATGAAAGGCAAAGTCGACCTCGGCGGAATTTGAACTCAGAACGTAACGGCAGACGAAATACCGTTAAGCACTTCGCCCGGCGTGCTAAAGTTTCTGCCAGCTCGCGGCCTTATGTTGGAATATGACTTTGCCGCTAGTAGTTATACAAGGAAACCTGTTTTAGTGCTCTTGTAGAAAAAAAGATGTTTGGGAGTAATATCTCTATATACCGTGTTGCAAATTATAAATGCTGCACATGAAATAAATGAAAAAAATATGAATTCTTTATATATTTTACTGTGGCCACGCAACGGCACCACTTTGAAGAATCTTAATCGAAGGAAATAACAAGTAATTCAGTACTGAATTTTTTATTTTATTTTTCGTAAACCTGGTACTTATTCTATCCGTTTATTTTGCCGATCTGCTAAGTTACGAAGATGTAAACAAACCATCATCGGTTGTTAGAAGGTAGTGGGGAACAAATACAAAGATAGACAGATATACGTGGGTCTTCATTTAGTTTTCTTCTACCACATTCAGTAGAGGCTATAGTAGAAGACTTTTGCCTAAGGTGCCACACAAATAGGACTGGAGTCTTAAACATGTAGTTGGGAAGCAAGCTTCTTACCACACAGACACGTCTGCGTCTTTTGGAATTTATTGGTTTCAAAGTTAGGCCAACAATTTTTTTCCACCCAGAAATTGACGAAAGGCAAAGCTGACCTCAACGCAATTTGAACTCAGGAAGTTAAGACGTAGGAACCATCGCTAAGCATTTTGCCTGGCATGCTAACATCTTTGGCGGCTCGTCGCCTTCATTTGGTATATATATATATATATATATATATATATATATATTATATATATA
The DNA here is from genome assembly GCF_006345805.1 of Octopus sinensis. Classification (NCBI taxonomy): domain Eukaryota; kingdom Metazoa; phylum Mollusca; class Cephalopoda; order Octopoda; family Octopodidae; genus Octopus; species Octopus sinensis. The sequence goes on from NC_043015.1 coordinate 7,111,252, forward strand.
TATATATATATATATAATATATATATATATATATATATATAATATATATATAAATAAAATAAAGTGAAGTTGTAAGGTACCGCACGAGTGGAAATATATATGAAAGAAGGTTTGAAAAGGCAATTTTAAAACTTGTTTATTCACTTGTCCTGGGTTTCTGGGTATTTACCCGTCATCAGCGCATATATATACACTCTTTTACGTGTTTCAGTCATTTGACTGCGGCCATGCTGGAGCACCGCATTTAGTCGAGGAAATCGACCCCAGGACTTATTCTATAAAGGCCATATCGATCTCAGTGGAATCTGAACGTGCTTATGAAATATATTAAAAATAAATTATGTTAGTATTCGGTACATTACTAACTAATAATATTTTTAAAAAGATTGTACAGGAATACACGTAGTTGGAAACATCACATGTATTTCTTTTTAAAAGGATTTGTATACACAGCCAGTTCATTGGTGGTCTTGGCAATTTGAGGACATAGAATGATGAATAATTGTCACTCGCGTTCGAGAGAAATGGATACCCAAGGATATTCATATATTTAATGTCACTTTCTATTTCTAGATATAAAATAGTATTACTACACAACAAGCAAATGTGAGAATATGCTTGCAGATAAAAGCATTTGCAGCATGTCGATATCAAAGTCACAAGTGTTTGAAATATTCTTTATAAAAACTGCAAATCGATATACGTTTGGCTTTAGATCGCTTAAACTTCATAAAATATAATTGATATGTACATAAATACACATATATACTTGAATAAATACATACATATGTAGAAGAATTGTACATGGAAATGCATGCATGTGTGTGTATGTGGGTGGATTATTTATAATAATATACATATATTTACATGCGTATATACATATGTAAACACGCACACACACACACATATATATATATATACATATATATGTATGAATATGTGGTTGATGGTATATATATATATATTATATATATTGTGTGTGTGTGTGTGCGTATATATATACATATATCTATGAGTGCATATAAATGTATGTATATACGTATATGTATATGTACATACATATATATACATATATTATATATATATATATTCATTTGTATACATATATGTACATGCAATATATATATATATATATATATATATATATATATATATATGCACACGCATTTATCTACGTATTTATCCATACAACTCTACATCTGACAGTCTCCATATCTTCCCTCTCACAATTTATGTGTATGTATATATATATATATATATATATATATATATTATATATATATATATATACACACACAATATCTGTGTGTATGTGTTTTTGGTGTGTGTGTCTGTGTCTATGTGCGTGAGCGTGTGCGCGTTTGGTGAGTGTGTTTGTGTGTAGGCAGCAACTTCTAAACTATTATATTCATTACTTCAAGGTTCGGCACATGTTTCATGAACGAAAACTCAGTTTTGATTATAGAGCTGCAATATCGTATAAATCAATGCTTCTCTTCAAAGACCAGCGTCTATCTTAAATAGGGTGAGGAATGTAATTTTAATAAGAAGAAAAGAAATATGGTATGTAAAATAATAAGGAAATCTTCGTATTACAATATTGATATAAACGTTTAGAAGAGTAATTTCAATTTTCATCAAATCGCCACACTTGAATAAAAATTTATTATTTGTTTTTTTTTTGTTGATTTTTATCATCTTCAAATATTTTGAAATTCATGAATATTAAAAAATGGAGGATATAAATTTTTTGAGAAAACTTTATTTGTGTGTAATAGTGCCTGTGTACATGCATATGTTTTTGCCCATTTAAATATATATATATATATATGTATATATGTATGTATGTATGTACCATGCATATATGAATGTGTGTTTCTATGTATAACGTGTATATATATATATATATGTGTGTGTGTGTGTACGTATACATGTATCTATACATGTATATCAGCGTATACTTGGGTGTATGTGCATATATTTATGTATTTACACTTTTTATCTATGTATAACGTAAGTTATCTTTTCGAAAATTTCCAAAATGTCTGTACTTTAACAACCTTATAAAAATAGTAACAAACGAGAAATAGTTTTATCCATTCACCTACATTTGTGTAAGAATGTACATATATATATATATATATATATATATGAACATATACACACCTATATATATGTGTGTGTGTGTATATGCATATGTATGTATATATATATATTTATGTACGTGTATTTATATTTGTATGTGTATATTCGTATGCATTATTATATGTATATACATATATGTTACATAAAGAATGAGGCATATGTGACTGTTTGAAATGTTACAATATGATTATGCACATAAAAAAATCTATCAAATGAAAACAACTATTCATCATTTTACCAAATGATAAGAGAAGTCAGAAGCACATTTACCTTGACACAGAAAATGTTTGAATGATATGAACAAAAAATGATACAAAATTCTTTATCACAACACTGATATTCATGCAGAGAAAAAATGCAAAAGCATATGTTCAACAAGCAAAACAAAACACAGTCCAATGAATATAAATTTGTAATTTTGTCTATAAACATATACACACAAACATACAAACACACACACACACACATATATATATATATAAATATATATGTATATATATATAAATATATATATATATGCATCTGTATACATATATTTATATATACGTGTATGCATGTATATATGTATATGTGTGTATGCATATGTATATAAATGTGTGTGTATGTGAATAGGTATATGTGTGTATGCATATGTATATGTGAATACATATATATATATATATATATACAACGTAGATACATAATTATATAAAAGCATACATACATAATATATACGTATATACAGTTGGGCTAAAAGTCACGCACCAAAATATTAGTCATTTCATTTATATTACGTTATTAATATTATTACTACTATTATCATTATTATTATCCTCATCATCATCGTCATTATTATTATTATTATTATTATTATTATTATTCATTTTACGCATCATGTATAAATACGTGTTTATTCATTATTTCTTTCATATTATTCCACTTTAGAAAAGTCCATGCGTGTCTTTGAAAATCCGTGAGCATATGGAACTTATTTTGTGCGTCAGTTTTGGCCCATACTATAATTCATTATATTATATATTTCATTTCCATATACATGAATACACACATACACACTAACACATGCGTGTTGTCGTCAGATATTGGAGCAAACTTGTTTATCCTACCGTCATGGAAAACACATTTATATTTTTTCAATTGTAAACCTTTGATTCTCCACATCTTTCATTACTTCTTGGTTATTTGTATGCAGAAGAGAAGTAATCCATTGCATGCAATAACTTACCTGCAAAGAGAATAAAAGAAAATTCATTTAAGTATATATACATATAGGATTATTCATACATAGATACATTATTTATTTATTTATGCACACTTTTCAAGCCTAGCTAGGCTCATGGGCCCGGTTTCCCGGTTTCTGTGGCGTATGTCTTCCTCTCAGCTGGACGGGACGCCAGTCCATCGCAGCGTTACCATGAAACAGAAAGAGAGAGTGAGAGAAAGTTAGGGCAAAAGAGTAAAACAGGGGTGGCCACCACCCCCTGCCGGAGCCTTGAGGAGCTTTTAGGTGTTTTCGCTCAATAAACACACAACGCCAGGTCTGAGAATGGAAACCACAATCCTCCGACCGCAAGTTCGATGCTCTAACCACTCGGCTATTGCGTCTCCACACATAGATACATATATACATAATAAGTCCTTTAGGTTATGTACCAATAAACTTGCTCAAATACTTAGAAACACTTGGTTTCACGAAGAAAGAGCAAAAGAAGCCGGCATGGACTCTTCAAATCCAATCTGTAAATAGCACGGTGAACATTTTAAAGAAATTCCCGAAATTCACTATGTGAGATCCTTATGTGAATAAATGCACACTCTTGTGTGTACACATCGACAGCTCAACAAACACAATAACTCTACCACCTATTTACAAACACCGGGAACTCTCTCAACTCAAAAATCTTATTACTTTGTTAGCAACCGGTTTCAAATCTCTCAAGAAGTATTCTAATTAATCTCAAAGAAAAATCATATATGTAGTATAGTAATTAATACAAATGTTAAATTGCTGTTATTATGGTATTTATCATATTTATTAGAATACTGTAGCTGTAATAGAATCAGGAAATATATATACAACATCCTTCGGATTCTGATTTATTGGTCATTACTTTTAAGTGAGTTGCATACACAAAGGGACACGCGCACATGAAACCGCGCATAAACACAATTACGCATATGTCGCTGATTTCATTTTCCATTGTTCTAGTAATCATTTGTTATTTGCTATTGCATTATGTAAACTATGTTTAATTAAATAATAATTAGAAGCAGCCATTAATTGATTAATTGCTTAATTAAAGGCCTTATATATATATGCATATTTATAGTTCCTTGATATATTGAATTTACATAGTTTTAAATATCATATTTATTTGCTTGTAAGTTAATGTACGTCACTTGAGGATAAAGTTAGGTATTTTGTTGAATATATGAATAAGTTTTCCCCTTCTCTTTCTTATATATATATATATAGAGAGAGAGAAAGAGAGAGAGAGAGAGAGAGAGGGAGAAGAGATAGAGAGAGATAGATGGATAGTTGTATACATATAGCATGCATCCATATATAAATCGGAATATATATATATATATGTGTGTGTGTGTTTGTGTGCGAGTTTGTGCTTACATGATACATATATATATATATATATATATATATATATATATATATATATACGTATATGTATACATATGTACAGAGTTACATTTATATATCAATAAAAGTGAATATATTATGCACGTGCTTAGTGTACACATATATAAGTTTGTAAACATATATATATATATATATATATATATATATATATATTATATATAATATATATATATATAATATATATATATATATATACGAATGTAATTACTATAAAGAGAGAGAGGAAGATAAAGAGAGAAGAGAAGTAGGAAGGGAGAGACAGGAAGACCAGGTCGAGTTGTACTGAATACTTAACATGTCCACTTCGAAATCATGAGATATCGGTCTCGAATCTTCTACTTTGCATCTTGGATAATTGTTAGTATAGTCTGGAGCGAAGCCAAAATTGGTGAATAAAACAAATTTCAAGGCAAAAATAGCCCAGCCAGACGGATTTTACTTGTAATTCCAATAGCCATCCTTGTCACACATATTCACAGAGAGAGCTTTACATTACTGTTACTCTTACCTTTGTTTTACACTGTCAATTACATATAACACAAACAGTCTGCAAGGTTTGTAGAGCGAACAGCTGAACACACAAGATCAGAAATTCTGACCGAGAACCATTTATTATGTACAGACATAAATTAGACTCACAAAGGCATATATTGATATATATTCTGTTTATTGTGTATCCTCTTTTGTGTTTTAGCAATTAATCACATTCCCGTGCATATTTTATTGATTATTTTTTAATTATTTTCTTCGTACTTTTCGCTTTGAATTACTTCCTCCTTAACTACTTTTTCTGTTTACTGCGTTGCAGGTTTCATCAATTATTTTGTGTTTTCTTTATATTTCATATAAAGAACCAAGCTTACTGGTCTCAAGTTTGTGTTGTCTAATGAACGAAGAATGATGAAAACAGCGAGTAATTGCAGTACTACAATATCTATATATCTATCTATGAATATTTATAACTGATTATATATATATATATATATATAATAAATATTAGGGAATAAATCCAAATTTACAGGGAAAAAAATTAGATTTAGGATTAAATCCAATTTTATAGTAAAATTATATAATATTATTAGAGACAAAACCCTAATAATATTATATATATATATATATATATATATATATAAGGAGAATTCAGAAATTCACAAAAAAACAAAAGACGAAGACAGGTGGTATAGACAACAAACAGATGTATTAGTTTAAAACGCTCGGGATGTGAAAAATGTTTTTAACGTTTCGAGCCTACGCCTTCCACAGAAAGGATCAAGGACAGAAAATAAATAATAATATATATATATATATTATATATATATAGATCAATAAATGTGGGGTTGTGTTGACCGCACGTGGAGAAATGATAAGTAAGGAAAATTTTTTTAAAATGCAGACTATTTTTCCTACTTATATATATATATATATATATATATATATATATATTATATGAATATATATAAATATATATATTCACACTCATAAATAAAGAGAGAAGGAGTGTTAGATAGCTAGATAGATAGATAAATAGATATTAATAAAACACGGAGCGAATGGATATTGTGGATAATACTACATGTGTTCCGTAGCGAGATTATTTGTAACACCTTATGTCATATAAAATTACATCGCATACCAAATTTCACAGAGTAGTCCAAAGTAAAAATATATTAGAGGAAGCAGATGAGAAAAAAGAGGATGGTATCCCAGTCATTTCTTATGTTTTTCACTTTATCAATCTAGAAACGTTGAGAGGTTAATTTAACGTCGGTTTAATTCGAACTCATAAAAAAAAATTTCAAATTGATTTATTTTATATAATCCTCTCAGCGTCCTAATTTATAAAAATACACGCAAGCATACACCCACGCACACAAATAGACACACGACACTCATACATACCATTTGTTAAAAGACGTACATATATATATGTATATACATACATACATATATATCTAATATGTTAATGTGAATACTGGTAAAAAAATCAATATTGTCTGTTGAGACAATATTTTTAACGTATATATAAATATATTATATTTGATATAAACATTTCCTGGTTTCTAAACCACGAAGAGCCTGAATAAATTTGAGGTTAATTGCGAAATGATTTGTTACCGAATTACCATTCTGCACACGCAACGCATCTACAATGAGTTCATTATAAGAATATTAAATCTTAAGATGTTGGTCAAGATACGTTCCAGAAAGTAAATGTTACTCTTATTTGGTTAAGATGTGTGGTCTTTACGTGTCGAGTATTTCTCTTCTAACTAAACCAAATAAACAGTTCGTGTTTGTGATTGGTAATATTCTGTGTACTACATCATATTACATGAATGCATCCCAGTGATGTGTATATATTTATATCTGTTTGTTTCTGCATATGCACACACTCAAACAAATGCGCGCACACACACACACACACTATATATATATATATATATATATATATATATATATATATATATATATATAATATACGGCAGGCTTTTTTCAGTTTCTGTCGACCAAATCCACTCACAAGGCTTTCGTCGGCTCGAGGCTATAGTAGAAGGCACTTGCCCAGGTGTCACGTAGTGGGAATTAACCCAGAACCATGTGGTTGGTAAGCAAGCTACTTACCACACAGCCACTCCTGCGCCTATATATATATATATACTGTATTAAATGAAGATACAATGTTTCTTCTATAACATACGGTTGCCTCATACTTGAGTGCCTGAGTAACGCCTTATATATACGTGTGTGTATGTGTGTGTGCGTGCGTGCGTGTATACATATATATACATATATATGTATATGCAGCGAGAGTTTTCGAAAAAACACCAAAGACGAATACAGGTGGTGTACAAAATAAACAGATGTATTAGTATAACGCTGAGGAATAGAAAAAGTATTTTACGTTTCAAGCCTACGCTCTTCTACAGAAAGGGACAAAGAGAAACAAGGAGAAAAAAATGTGTGTAGTGGCTAACGATCTATCATGGCGTCTGTATATGGCATATGTATATGCATGTATGTATAAAAGACGAAGACAGGTGGTGTAGACAACAAATAGATGTATTAGTGAAAAAGTCTTTAACGTTTCGAGCCTACGCTCTTCCACAGAAAAGAACACAGAAAGGAACAATGACAGAAAATAAGTAAATATATATATATACATATATATATATATATATATATACGAATTTATATATGAATATCTATATAAATAGATATAGGAATATATATATGTAAACTAATAAAAATTATAAGATTTAAGCTTATAAGCATTCACTGTGCCCTGACGCTTATAAAGTTAAAAGCTATTACTATTATCATCATTTACAGGCTACACACGCACGCACACACATACAAACACACACACATATATATATATATATATATATATTATACATATATGTATGTGTATACGTATATATAAGCACACACACAAGGAGATGCTGAAAAGTTCCAGGCTTTAAGGGGGCACGTTTGGAGGCTCAACCTTCGGATTTCTTTCTTTTATAGGGCGTAGAGGAACCGAAGGTCCACTACAGTGAGTGTTTAGTTCATCTTAGGAGTAGTAGACTTTGAATCTATAGATGACATTATGTAAATGTTCGATTGAAAAGCCCTTTCGGAATCAAAATGTCGAAGACAGCTCGTTGCACGTGAACCCATTCCATATGTAGACATGGCGTTAGACCATTGGGTGAATTTGACTTTTTATCATAAGCGTTTTTAAATTCAATATTTACATAAAAATTCTCATAACTGCATGCGTGTTTCGATATTCACTAGTCTCAAAAGTAATTATATGTGTGTGTTTGTGCGTGTGTACGTGAGCGTGTATGTGTGCGAGTGCATGCGTTTGTGCACATTCTTTTAGACAAAGTTCGTTAGTTCAGGAGAATCCTTTTCACATGACATGAAATTGTACTCAAACATGCAGATACAAACATGGTGCATCCCTACAAGGAAAATTCCCCTACTGAAATATATTCACACGTATCCCTGACTTTTACATTGCTGATTAATTGAACGAGTAATTTAGGGATGTAGCGTGACACTGTATAAGAAAGCATTCCTGAACATATCTCTTTCTTTTTTTACTTGTTTCAGTCATTTAACTGCGGCCATGCTGGAGCACCGCCTTTAGTCGAGCAAATCGACCCCGGAACTTATTCTTTGTAAGCCCAGTACTTATTCTATCGGTCTCTTTTGCCGAACCGCTAAGTGACGGGGACATAAACACACCAGCATCAGTTGTCAAGCAATGCTAGGGGGACAAACACAGACACACAAACACACACACACACACACATATATATATACATATATATGACGGGCTTCTTTCAGTTTCCATCTACCAAATCCACTCACAAGGCTTTGGTCGGCCCGAGGCTATAGTAGAAGACACTTGCCCAAGGTGCCACGCAGTGGGACTGAACCCGGAACCATGTGGTTGGTTAGCAAGCTACTTACCACATAGCCACTCCTGCGAACATCCTATGAACATATTGAAATAAGAAAATCCGATATCAAATGACACCCACGAATTTTTATGTTCTCATGAATAAAAGACCTCATTTGTTCATCTATTCCACGTGAAATTACAAGATATTTACAGGTCTTCCGTATCGTAGTTGCAAAGTACGAAATAAGAAAGGCTTCCTTTGTTAATGAAGGCACTGGATTGTTAATTATTCCAGTCGATGAACTTTCTTCAGAGCATTGCATATCAATCATGTGTGATCAAAACTATTTTAACCCAGTGAATATATAAATGATCGATAGAATTTAACATTTCCATAGTTATTTGAAAATATCAAACGTTGAAGCTGTGTGCTATTCTCCGGAAGCGTGCAGATTTTTAGAATCTATTAATTTAAGATGTAGCATTTTCTAGAATAGGGAAATTGTTTTTATAATTGTAAATATGATAAGGCTGCGAGCTGGCAGATACGTTAGCACGCCGGGCGAAATCCTTAGCAGTATTTCGTCTGTCTTTACGTTCTGAGTTCAAATTTCGCCGAGGTTGACCTTGCCTTTCATCCTTTCGGGGTCGATTAAATAAGTACTAGTTACGCATTGCGGTCGATATAATCGACCTAATTCGTTTGTCTGTCCTTGTTTGTCCTCTCTGTGTTTAGCCCTTTGTGGGTAGTAAAGAAATAGGTATTTCGTCTGTCTTTACGTTCTGGGTTCAAATTCTGCCCAGGTCGACTATGCCTTTCATCCTTTCATGGTCGATAAATTAAGTATCAGTTGGGCCTTGTGCCTAGAGTAGAGACGAATTGTAAATATGCTGTCTCAGAAATCAAACATATTAATATTGAGGAGATCGCCGTGACTTCATGCCATTCTAGCTGCTACTGAAATATTTCACTCTCTGTAATGAATAATACTGGTTTTATTTCCGAGTACAAACGTTCACGGAAGCAAATCGACTATAGCAAATAAGACTAGTACTGCTCTTAGAAACCATTTAATGAAACCATAACGAATTAGCATGCACTAAAACAATATAAACACAATATTGAAATGTTGAAACCTCAATGCACCCCCTATTCGCAAAAATATAAAAACTAAATATATGCAGATTTAACATAAGTAATGACATCCTTTCGTCAGCTCTCTATCGAAAATCATTTGGGTAACTGAAGTGAAACATTTTATTTTTATATCTATTATCAACAATGCTAAAAGAGCCCGAAAGTATCTCAATTTCCTGTAGTACTTGGGAGAAGAAAGTATGTTTTTTTTTTGTTTTTGTATTTTTTGCTGATGAAAAGAGATTGATGGCTGGCTAGTTCATCAATCCCTACAACGATATTATTCCTTTCGAAATTAGAAATGTCCATGCAGTCACACAAGCAAAGAAAACAAAATTGCTGATGGGGATTCATCGACGATCTTTTTAAAATCTACTTGGCGAACATTCGTGATAAAAATATGTTCCTGGGGAAAATTGAACATTAAGATTCGAATGAGGTAGTGTTTGTCCTAGCCAATAACCTTGCCAATACTGCAAGTGCAGTATTAAATGAATTTAAGCTTCCACTGTTTTGTTTACAGAAAACCCAAACTTGGAACTTAACGGATTCGAAACCGTGTCACTTTTGGATGTGGGACATCGTTTAAGATAAATACAATGAAAGCAAGAAGACAAAATTGCCGATGGGGATCTTTTTAAAATCTACTTGACGTCCATCCTTGATAAAAATATGTTCCTGAGGAAAATTGAACATTAAGATTTGAATGATGTAGTGTTTGTTCTAGTCTCGTCGCCAATAACCAGTTAAAAGCAAGTGCAGTATTAAATGAATTTAAAATTCTACTGTTTTGTTCACAGAAAACCAAACCTTGGAACTTAACGGATTCGAAACCGTGACACTTTTGGATGTGAGACGTCATTTAAGATAAATACAATGAAACAATTCATACAACGATTTCCTTCTGTTGAACGCTACAGTTGGAAAACATTCAACTTTCATTGTAAATCTAGTAGGCGTGTTCAGACTTACTAGAAGGCAATATTTTTTTCAATACTGCATGTTGATGTGGAGATATTGATTAAATATATTTCCATATACGAAGTTTTACGTAATATTACAGGTTATGTTAAAGACATTGGAAGGAAAATAAATTCAATTTCACTCTTTTCTCCCTCCCTTTTCCCTCTATATATATAAGTGTGTCTATGTACATATATATGCACACACACACACACACACACACACACACACACATATCACACTGGTCGTTTTCGTAGATGTAAATCGCTCTAATCCATCACGATTTTGAATTTTCTGAACTTTCTCAACTTTTAAACTCCGTACGTTAATACTTTGCCATCTTCACTCTTCTTTACTTTTTTTTCCTTTATTCTCTTTCTGTTTTCTTCTCCTTTTTCCAGCATGCTTAATTATAAATCATTCGTTCTCCACATTTCCCCCCCCCCCCAACAAAAAAACCAACGCTTCCTTTCCACTGATCTCAACATTCTAATAATCTTCCCTTTACTGATTTTCAGACAATACGCTTCTGTAGTCATGTTGTCATTCTCAGTCGCTACATTCACCATCACCTCATTTCCAAAGGTTTTCGCCTCCATTTCCACCCTACTTTACATTGTCTCTGGCATCCTACCCATACTCCGCACCACTTCCTACCACCTTCTGCGTGTCACCATTCGCTCTAATCCCTCCAAAATACGCACCCTCAGCCGTCTCCTCCCTCTCGCTCATTCCTCATTTTTTTTTCCTATTTATTTCCTCTTATTCCTTTCTGTCGAAGAGCATAGGTTAGAAACGTAAAAGACTTTTCCATTTTTCCGAGCGTCAGTACACTTGCTTCTTGTTCCTACTCCTATCTTCGTCATTTTTTCTATAAATTTGAACTATATATATATATATATGGTATGTGTGTGTTTCTTGGTGCGTGTAATTTTTTAACGTTAATGCTACAGATTTTTTATAGAAATTAGACCCAACACAGAAATGTACGGTCTTTCGTTTACGTTTCTGTAAACAATGCGACAAAAGATAGAAAATACGTGTATATACATATTTCAGGACTTATTGTTCCTTTTTCAGTACCACATATATCCCATAAACCATCCACCAACACATTGCTTAAATAATCTCTAAATGGAGCGGAGTAATACATTTGGATATACCAATTTTACGTATTAAACACACTATTGGCAATTGTTACATAAATATCAATAGCTCGTTAGAATTTTGTATTTCGTTATGCCTCCACCATATATTTCTAAGTATACTGAAAATTTATAAGTCAATGCCTGTATGCATATATATATGCATGTATGAAAATATGTATATGTGAGTGTGTGCATATTTACGTATACTTTAACCCAATTTACAATACATATGCAAAATAACTAAGCTAAACTGTATTTTCCAAGTTATTATGAAAAGTTAGATATTTAATTGGAAAATGAATTTATATCATTTCATCTTTCTAAAGTTTCATCTTTAATTAAAAAGCTCATTAATCATAATTATCAACTGTCTCCTGGTTACTTTAAAATTAATTTTTCAAAATAGGGAGTGGATTTTCAAATGCCTTGTATACATGTCTATTATATATTGACATTTGTATCTAATGTGTATTATTATATATATACATACACCAAACACGCAAACACACACACACACATCATACACGCAAACACACATGAACAAGAACACAAGCACGCACACACACACATACATGCATGTATCTATATTCTTTGAGTGCAAAAATGAAAAGAAGTAATATTCCCTAAATAATTTCCTTTCGTAAAAAATATACAAATTATAACAATATGAAGGAAGTATAACCTATATTCAACGTTAAAGCAATGTAGTTTGCTTTCGATTATACAGTATATTTTGATGAAAAAAATGTTCTGAATTCGCTAGGTCTAATAATCTTCAGTGAGTGTATTATAGGTCTGTTAATATGGAAAATGCAAAGAAGATTATTAAAGTGTCCAAATAAAAAGGTTACTTATAATAAGATATATAAGTAGGATGTTTTCATTCAAATTCGAAGAAATCGCGGAAACAAAACAATTATCTCTTCGTGTGACAACTTTGTTGTTCACAATTCACCTTGCAATCAATATGTCTGGAAACAAATATCATAATTATATCTATATCAACATACACATGTATAAAAAAAAATTATATGTATGGGTGTTTTTTGTGCGTGTGTGTGTGTGCTTGTTTGTATGTGTGTGTGTGTGTTTGTGTGTATTAGCATCTAATAACTGTTTACAGTAAGAGAAATATTTCTAACAACGTATGTATGAGCTCGAATATATCTATGCATATGTACGTGTACGGTTTGAGCGCATGTGTTTTGGTTTGTTTGTATAGACTTGTCTTCGTGTGTATATATATATAGATAACTGTGTTTGCGACAGCAATAGCTATATGTGTAGTGTATGAATATATAGATATGTGTGAGTGTGGTTGTGTTTGCGTCTGTATATATATTCTATGCACTTGTTAATTTTTCTATATCAACACATTTTTTTTTTACAAAACACTATTTTCTATTTGTCTTTCTATACCAATATATATCGTTTTGTTTTTTGGCTTTTCGTTTTTTATATACATTTTTTTTCCATGTGCATACCTCTATTTTTTGTAAATATTATTGTAGGATTCACTTTTAATGTGTCTCCATATGTGTTGCTACTTGAAATTTCATATCCAAATGATTATATATAACCGTCAATATCGATATTTTTCAATATAAATACACACGCTCACATACACTCATACACATACATACATACATACATACATATATGTCTGTGCATCTATGTCTAGATACATATACGTATACACACCCATCGCGATTTTTGCACAAGTCCCCCAAGTGTAGGAGAGGGAGTACGTCGATTATATATCGACATCAGTGCTCAAGTGGTACTTTATTTTTCCACGCCGAATTGATGCAAGCCAAACCTGAATTTGGCTGAATACGAACTCAGAACGTGATGAGGGACGCAATGCCGCTGAGCATTTCGCCCAACATGCTTAGTGATTCTGCCAGCTCTACGCCTTATTTATACACAACAACATATTAACAATGTGATGGCAAGAAGGTGGTCAGCTGGCAGAAACGTTAGCACGCTGGTCGAAATGCTTAGCAGTATTTCGTCTGTCTTTACGTTCTGAGTTCAAATTCCGCTGAGGTCGACTTTGCCTGTCATGCTTTCGGGGTCGATAAATTAAGTGCCAGTTGCGTACTGGGGTCGATCAAATCGATTTCCCACTCCCCCCAAAATTTCAGGCCTTATACCTAGAGTTGAAATGAACAACATGATAGCAAGGCGTCGGAGAGACAGAATCTTTTCGGTGCGGGGAAAAATACATTGCCGTATTTACTCTAACCTTTTTCGTTGTGAGTCCCAATCCCGAGAAGTTTAGCTTTACTTTTATTCCTATCGAATTCAATTAAATAGAGTATACACTACACATTGGAATCGCTGATATCGACAAAAGGCCGCCCCTCAGAAATTACGGATTTTGTGCCTAAACCAGTATCTGCTGAGATGCTTGAGATAAAAAGGTTGGTATTTCACCAGTATTCTTTTGTGGGGGGCCTGGTCTTCGTTAGTCTGAGAGCCACTTACCTAATGGTTCCCCATAACAGTAGGAACTCAATAGATATTTCATAAACGCTGTTCATAAATTACATAGAACTCTTAAGTAGCTTCTCTGGAATATTTTCAGCCTTGTAACATTCAAGGCGACGTGCTGGCAGATTCGTTAGCACGCCGGGCAAAATGGTTAGCGCCATTTAGTTCGTCTTTAGGATCTGATTTCAAGTACTGCCGATGTCAAATTTGCCTTTCATCCTTCGACGTCGATAAAATAAGTACCAGTTTCGGACTGGGGTGGATGTAATCGAATGAAAATCTCCCCATAACTTACTGGCCATTAGCCAAATTTTTAAACCAGTATTTATTTGTGAGTTGTATATTTCATATTTATCTCCTGATGTTCACATGGTTGTGTTAAATAAATATGTATACTTAGTATTCATGCCTTAATTACAGCATTTATTAAGCAATTTACTTAGTGTTTAAATCTACAATTTCAATGCATATATTTTAATTTTACAGCAACATCTTGGTAGTTGCAGACTTAGTTAGGTTCTTCTTCTTCAAGCATTTTTTATTTTCGTTCGTGTACAATTTTTCTTAATGCTGTTATAGTTTTTTTGTTTGTTTACTTACTTCAATTAAGGTCTTCAGTTATTCTTTAGCAATTATTACTTCCGGTTATTATCTAAAGTATCTTTCTAATCTACTTGCGACTTAATAAATGGCTTTGTTTTTAATTATTTTCCTGCAGTTGTCCAAATTCCGTAATTGTTACTTGGTGTTTTTATTACTGTTGTTTTCGTGATATTCGTGATTTTTGAATGATGTTGTTATATTTTTCCTTGATTAGCTAAAGATAAGTACTCTTAATGATCTACTTGACCTTTGAGCTTCCCAATTCTGCTGCAATGACCGATATTTTCTCTTAAATTGGCACTTTAGAGCTTTCACTACTCCATAGTAGTTTTTATCTAAAAATAGTCTAAGTAGCAAGATTATTAACCGCATAGACACGAGTTCATATAATTAGACCACTGCAACAGACAGAAAGTCACGGATTTCTTAAACGCTCTATTGTGATAGGTGATGAGAATCGATAAAATCTATTGCTGTTTTATTAGATACTTCGAACAAACCAAACAAAATGACCTACTAGGTTTTAGTGCAGGTTATCAATAGTTGTATCTTTTCTACATATCACGGTTTCAAAATCTAATCAAATACCACCTCACTTTTGGATATTTCACCAAGTGTATACTCTCTTTTACTCTTTTTACTTGTTTCAGTCATTTGACTGCGGCCATGCTGGAGCACAGCCTTTAGTCGAGCAAATCGACCCCGGGACTTATTCTTTGTAAGCCCAGTACTTATTCTATCGGTCTCTTTTTGCCGAACCGCTAGTTGACGGGGACGTAAACACACCAGCATCGATTGTCAAGCAATGCTAGGGGGACAAACACAGACGCACACACACACACACACACATATATATATATATATACACACATATATACGACAGGCTTCTTTCCGTTTCCGTCTACCAAATCCACTCACAAGGCGTTGGTCGGCCCGAGGCTACAGCAGAAGACACTTGCCCATGATGCCACGCAGTGGGACTCAACCCGGAACAATGTGGTTGGTAAGTAAGCTACTTACCACACAGCCAATCCTGTGCATCATAATAATCTTATGGTATTAAAACGAAAAACCTACAGAGATCAGGACTCACAAAAGAAGATAAAATTATAAATAACTATTAAGTTGTTGACAATAGAGATTTAAACGCAAATGCGAAAGTTCGTGAATGTTTACAGGGGGGTCCATTAGTAAATAAAGTAAATAGTCTGTTTCTGTGATTTCCGGGAATATCGTTTTTATTTCTTTTCCCAAACTTTCTCCTCTTTATTTCTTTTTCTTGAATACGTGACAAGAGCAATTACGAAATAGTTGCGTATGTAAAAGATGTTGAGTAAAATTGAAATAAGTACACAGCATAAACTTTACACAGTGGAAATTCAAAGTTATACATTACACATAATACGACTGTTATTAAGTGAATGTTTGGGTTATGTTAGCAACCATAATGTTAAGTGTTTTATGTTAGCAACCATAGATATGAATCGTGGAAGTCAACTCTTGTCCGAGTACAACGCCTTGAAAGATATACATTTTTGGTATCATCATGCATCGCAAAGATAGGACAACTGATAGCCTCAGAGATGCTGGCCATTCCATAAATTAGGCAAGCTGTATTTAGACAGGTGTGTCTCAACCAAGATCCATATGACCCTCCGAGGTACAAAAAAGGTTTTATTATTAAAATTTATATCCTATACACTGGTTATACATCTACATTATACAAAATATTTTAACATTTTTTCTTATACAATATTTAATATTTAATTACAAAAATATAATAGGATGTTTTTAACATCGTATGGCCTCGAGGGTCTGCCCTCAAATAGGAATCACAGGGATTCACAGGTAAAATATGGCCGAGAGACACTGATTCAGACTAATTATTTTAGGTTCTTCCTGATTACTAGTTGGGTAATGACATCACTGAGACAGGTGTTATTGAATATCTTCGTCACTATAGTTTGAAAAAGAAGCAAACAAAATCTCAATGCTCCCGTGTGGAGATGTGAAATTATATATTTTCCGCTAGTTGTGACGATATATTACCCTGCACCTTCTCTCTGCAAAAGTTTGCGATACATTATTTTCTAAGAATTTCCGCAGACAAAATTGGTTACGTAGTGAGTGAAGCATATATAGAAATGCGTTTGCGCTTCTGCCAGAAAAGCTTTCCTCCAAGCAGCCTACATAGGAGGACAGACCAGAAGCTCATTGATCCTTAAATTTGATGTTAGAATATCCTTCTAGACAAATGCCATAAAAAATAAAAACAAAATGCTTGGGGTCCTTCAATCGAATTTAGTCTTAAAAATTGTTCCTTTTATATTATGAGTATGTCAATGTACCTCTGAAGGCGGTGATCTGGCAGAAATGTTAGCACGCTAGGCGAAATGCTTAGCGGTATTTCGTATGCCGCTACGTACTGAGTTCAAATTCCGCCGAGGTCGACTTGCCTTTCATCCTTTCGGGGTCGATTAAATAAGTACCAGTTACGCAGTGGGGTAAATATAATTGACTTAATCCGTTTGTCTATCCTTGTTTGTTCTCTCTGTGTTTAGTAAAAAATAGGTATTTCGTCCGTCTTTACATTTAAATTCCACCCAGGTCGAATTTCCATTTAATCTTTTCGGTGTCGATAAATTAAGTACCAGTTGCGTACTGCGTTCGACCTAATACCCACAAACTTCGGTCCTTGTGCCTAGAGTAGAAAAGAATGTACCTCTGCCAGACTGTAGCTGGTTATTAACAGCTCGTTCTCATGCATATTTTGATGGAATTTCCTTTTCAAACTAAATGGCATTCAGATTGAGTTTTCTACCGCACAAATTTTGTAAGGTTGCCAGGAAAGCTAGCAATGTCCTATACTTGCAGCTCCTTGTACTGGTCTGCATGTTGCCCTTAGTGATGTAAAGTGAGTTGCAATAAGTTACACACACACATACATATATACTTACGCACACACACATACATCTGCATACAATACGTAATATAGGTATACACAAATAATATTATATATATATATATGTGTGTGCGAGTGTGTGTGCGCGCATGCGCTTATATTCACAGACAGTGTCTAGCTTTCCTGTTCTGAATCATTGGATTTAATCAATCTGGCATCAGTTCCGGTTATAAGGTTATAAGGTCAGAAACTCATGGAAAATTATCAGGAAAAGAAATTATGAAAAATCTTTAAATGATTAAATGAACAAGTAGAATAACTACGAGCATGATTAGCTTCAAGTAGATCCGTATTATACACTAGCACATTCACACGCACACACACACGCATATGCAC
>NC_043015.1:7132594-7147594 GCF_006345805.1 Octopus sinensis
TGGCTAGACTGATTAAATCCAATGATTCAGAACAGGACAGCTAGACATTGTCTGTGAATATAAGCGCAAGAACT
The DNA here is from genome assembly GCF_006345805.1 of Octopus sinensis. Taxonomy (NCBI): domain Eukaryota; kingdom Metazoa; phylum Mollusca; class Cephalopoda; order Octopoda; family Octopodidae; genus Octopus; species Octopus sinensis. Next base: position 7,132,669 of record NC_043015.1, read on the forward strand.
CTGTGAATATATATATATAATAATATTTGCGTATATATTTCTTACATAGTGTATATGTGTGTGTGTGTGTGTGTGTGTCTGTGTACTTATTTCAAGTCTCTTTGCATCACTAAGGGTAACATGTAGCCCAGTACAAGGAGATGGAAGTACAATATATTGTTGGATTTACTGGCAACGCCACACAATTTGTCTGGTAGACAACATACTATGTCTTTATCATAAAGGAGGCTTATTCGCAATTTACAATCGAAAGACAGAAGTATGGACATATAGACATCAGTAAAATGACTAAGTTAGCCCCATACTGGAGCTATTGCCCTTGGTCACAATAGTGACCTCTCTCTCTCTTTATATATATATATATAATGTATCAATGATGATGAATGAAGTTGTCTGAATTACCATATTCGCTGAATTAGCGTGTAAATCGCTGACCATTTCACAGAGAAGTATACTCTTAAAGCAATTATCTGTTAGACGCTGCGTAACATTGTATGGGAAGTTTGTCGCTTTTAATTACACATATAATCGATGTATTATTCATTTAATTCCAGTAAGATGTATATATATATATATATATATATATATATAATATATATATATATATACATATATATGCGTGTGCGAGTAACTCATTTTGGAGTCGCTCGAGTGATTGTATACTATCTCAGACTTTGTTTAGGAGCAACGCTTCGCCAATCTTTATACACGCAATACACAAATAAAAGACATGTCCTCGCAGAGTGCGCTTTAGTTACAAGAATCATTATGAGCATCACCTGTGTTTATCTCTACCCTATGTGGATCTGATTGATAAGAAGCAAATTCGAAGCAGTGTATAGCTACGCATCACCAAATCCACGGAGCCGTTAATTTGCTTTCTTCCGCTGGCGTTTAATATTTCGTCACTTGATCTGCTAGACGAAATGGTGATTTGATTGCTAAGAGAAATGTTGGATGATAATGTGCTAGAATAAAAGCAAATGAGTGAAGATAAATTATCATGGATATAGCAAAGTAAATTGTAGGGTTATCTGATTATAGGATTTGGCTGTTATGTCCAGCAGTTAGAGCAACGACGTCGAGAGTCTTTTGCTGGTTGATGGTACGATTGTTATTTTTAATGTTGATTATTTCTAAATCAATGTTGACTGGACTGTCAATTACATTACCTAATGTATCCAAGAAACTGATAGGTACTATCATAAGTCATTGCAACGATCAGAAATAATAGAACTATCACCTGGAAACGCAAATTTCAATGAGTATAAGAGAAATAAGTCATTGGATGGAGTAGACACGAAAGAACACTGGTCATTGTAGTTGCCGCTATATTGTGGTTGAAAATGAAAGGAGTAAATAGATTTAGGGTGAGTGTAGTCGGATTTCAGTTGAATTTAGCTCTGGTCCAAACATAATAAACAGTAGCAAACATAATAAACTGCACAAACATAATAACTGTAGCAGAAGCAACAACAACGACACCAACAACAGCAGAGTTAACTAAAACGAAGAAACCAAGAGCAATCATAAAACAATACCTTTGGCTGAATGGATAATCGAAATTCATATACATGTGTATAAATATGTGTATAAATATATAATCTATATTTATACGCATACACTGTATGTGTATGTGTGTTTATCTATATGCATTTTTGGGTATTTATATATGTATATAAGGAGGCGCAATGGCCCAGTGGTTAGGGCAGCGGACTCGCGGTCGCAGGATCGCGGTTTCGATTCCCAGACCAGGCGTTGTGAGTGTTTATTGAGCGAAAACACCTAAATCTCCACGAGGCTCCGGCAGGGGATGGTGGTGATCCCTGCTGTACTCTTTCACCACAACTTTCTCTCACTCTTTCTTCTGACGCGGTGGCGTCATTCGAAGGCTAAAGCAATGCGAACGCATTGTGACCAGCGATGTGTAGCAACATCTGATGGTCTGGTCGGTCACGGGATGACGTAATATATGTATATAAGTATGTAATATGTTTTAAATTAGTATAGTATTGTCTCATATAAATGTTTTTGATTATATTATTGTAAGTCATGTAATAAAATTATACAGGCTGACACTATTACTGAATAATAACTTTTCTCCAAAGATTTCTAGATGAAGGAAGCCTAACCCTGCAGTATTGAAACAGGTACAACTATCAACGTATATTCTTTTATAACTTGCTTTATATTTTTTGCTTTTGATATAATCAAAGATATGTATATGCGTGTGCATGTATGCATATATAATTTGTTTTCAGACACCAAGCCTATCATTTTGGTAATGCCATTTCAGGTTTCAAGATTTCTTTACCCTTGAGATTATATACTCTTCTCATATAGCGCAGAACTTATTTACCATTTATTAATTGCTGTATATGTTCTGATATTTGAATACATCCACAATTTATTTACACGGTATTTGATATACAATAAATTTGTTTATGTTGTTCATATATATATGTCACTTCAAAGGGCACACCTATTTTTCTCGTTTTGCATACATGTCTATGAAGCTTTGCTGATGGAGATAGGTTAGGATAATGCTCACGTTGATGACGCCTATTGGGGCTGTAAAGCGCTTCAGCGACTCATTTACTCTTTTACTTGTTTCAGTCATTTGAGTGTGGCCATGCTGGAGCGCCGACATTAGTCGAACAAATCGAGCCCAGGACTTATTCATTGTAAGCCTAGTACTTATTTTATCGGTTTCTTTTGCTGAACCGCTAAGTTACGGGGACGTAAACACACCAGCATCAAGCGATTTTGAGAGGACAAATACAGACACACAAACAAATACACACACACACATATATATATATATATAATATATATATATATATATATATATACACATACATATATACGTGATGAGCTTCTTTCAGTTTCCGTCTATAAAATCTACCCAGAAGGCTCTGGTCGGCCTGAGGCTATAGTAGAAGACACTTGCCCAGGTGCCACGCAGTGGGTCTGAACCCAGAACCATGTGGTTCGTAAGCAAGCTACTTACCACACAGCCACTCCTATGCCTGTCCACTTCTCTCCATATACTGCGATTCTCTTTTTACTCAGTAGCAAATTATTGATTCTTTTGATTATCTCCTCTTCCTATGACGACCTGGTCTTAAATTATATTTGGAAATTCTGATACATACTCTATAAGGCAAGATGGTAATTGATAAACGAAGAATTTATATTCACTATATAATATAAATGTATGTTTCTATGTTGTGTAAATATATACATACACACACTCCATCTCTTTCACACACGTATATATATATATATATATAGATATATATAGGGAGATTTCATAAAAGAACAAAAGACGAAGACAGGTAGTGTACACAGCAAACAGATGTATTAGTATAACGCTCGTAAAGTGAAAAAGTCTAACGTTTCGAGCCTACGCTCTTTAACAGACAGGAACAGAGAGAGAAAGAAACAAGGAGAAAATGAACAAGGTGTAGTGGCTAGCGATCTATCATGTCGAATGCTGGACAGAAGGGTCACACAGGAGAGCTAGGGAGAAGGGGAGATAATAAAGTAGTTGTGATCCGAAAACGAATGTGCGCATGCGTGTCTATAAAAGAGTTTGTATGTGCATGTAGAAGAGGGCTGGTGATCTTAACGTGTGCGTGTGTGTATGGGTAGGTGTGAAAATGTGGGTCCAGGAAGTGGTCAGTACTGCTGTGTGAGTGGTGGTGTGGTGTGTGGTATGGTGGTGTAAGGTGTAGTGGTGTGTGGTGTGATGTGAGGGTGTTAGGAGGTGTGGGAGGCGAAAGTGGGGAAAGCAAGGGTGGGGTGTGGGTTATGCTGAGGGTGGAGGTAGAGGTGGGTATATGAGTAGGGAGAGGGTGGGGGAAGGATAGGGAAGGTGGTGGTGGAATATGTAGGGATGCGGTGGTCTTACGAGGGAGGGGTGACGAAGAAGGGGGAAGGAGAAGGTGGGTAGGAGTAAAGAGAAGCAGTAGGAGTCGGAGTAAGAGAGGAGAGGTGGGTGGGAGGAAGTAGGTGTTAGGAGAGAGAGGCGAGGGTAGCAGGTTAGATGAAGAGGTGAGGAGAGCTGAGGCCATGTGGTGCAAAGGAGCAAAGAGAGAAGATTAATCCCAATATATGTGTGTGTTTGTGAATATATGTATTTATATTTTAATATGTAGCTTTATATGTATTTCTGTGTGCGGATGTCTGTGTATAAAGTTCTTAGTGTATAGATATACGTAGATTTGTTGTTTTCTTTTTAGTAATTTGGTTTTTGTGAAAATATTTACACTGATATATAGCATTTAAATAAACATGTTTTAACATGAATATTCCATATGATGCATACGTTTAACACTGTCTTCTCATTTCCACAAAATAAATTGTTTCTAAGTCTCGCTTTTCACATTAATTTGGTTAAAATCTGTTTAAGTGTATGATAACAAACTCTTCTTCCTGCACAATTATTTATACACACACACACGCACGCACACACTTACAGACACAGAAATCTAAAATGTTTTCAGATAGATATTATTCAATAATTTGATAACACGTCTTAACTTGTAATATATTCAAGAAGTGTTTAAATATGTATTACATGGAAGTACAAAGATATTTGTAATTTACAAAGAAAATCCTGTTGTATTTGGCAGCATTCACTAAAATCTGGCAAGAAGCCAAGTATTTTCGAAACTAATGGTAAGTTTATACAGTTTAATAGTTTGCTCAAGAAGAAATGAATGAATTTAACTTCGTATTTTCTTTCTATTCATAATTGTATGAACATGAAGCGCCGCCAACTATGTTATGAAGCATGATTTTTTCATGGAATTTTTACAGTGTTCATTCAGAATTTTAATAATCCACTCGGAATCGCAACTAACTGCGTAGTGAATGTTTCCCTGTACAAGCAAAGCTGTTGGCGGTCCGTGTGTTTTCACAGGATGTGTTAAGTCCTTGACAAATTCATTGAACATCTGGCTGTCTGTTTCTCCATGGGAAAATAGGTTAACAGTTCGAACTGTTTGGGTATAAGAGGGAACTAACAATGTTCTTGAGAGTCGAAGGTACTAAAACAGCTACTCATGTGGGTATTTCAGTTCAATTCAAAATTCACGCTCCGTTTTTACTATGTTTCTTCTGTTTTTTTTTATTCTGTCTTTTTGATTTTATAACTATACTTGCAAAGGCAACATAGACAAAAACTAAATATTAGGTACATACTCAGCTACGTATACAAACACACCACGCACCTATGTACATATCGATATAAAACAGTGGCTGTGTGGTAAGTAGCTTGCTTACAAACCACATGGTTCTGGATTCATTCCCACTGCGTGGCACATTGGGCAAGTGATTTCTACTATAGCCTCGGGCCGACCAAAGCCTTGTGAGTGGATTTGGTAGACGGAAACTGAAAGAAGCCCGTCGTATATATATATATATATATATAAATATATATATATATATGTGTGTGTGTGTGTGTGTGTGTGTTTGTGTGTCTGTGTTTGTCCCCCAACATCGCTTGACAACCGATGGTGCTCCAGCATGGCCGCTGTCAAATGACTGAAAGAGTAAAGAGAAGAAAGAGTATAGGTTTTTGTATATGTATATATATATATTCAAGCATATATATGTGAGTGTGTGAGTGTATGTGTGTGTGCGTGTATGTGTATGTAGGCACATAGATTAGGTCATCCCAGTGATAGGCGTGGGTGTTAATAGAATATCTAACAGGGAGTGCTGGCAAAGTGTTTAGTACTATTCTTTCCGATCTAAATAGGAATGTATGTAGTTTCTATGAGTTAAGCCCCTTTACAAATCTGTGTCCTCAAATGTTTTCTTTTTTATCTTTTTAAAGCTGGGGGATTTTTACCAAATTATTGCATCAAAGTAAACTATGTAAATAGAATTTAGCCCATAGGAACGTAAACGATTTAATAGTAGCAACAACAGTAGCAGCAACAGCAGTAGTGGCAGTAGCAACTGCAAGTGAAGTGGCAACAGCAGCGGCGGCAGCAGTAGTGGCATAAATTGCGGTAGCAACAGCAGCAGTGGCAGCAGCAGCAGTAGTAGCATCAGCAGCAATAGTAGCAGCAGCAGTAGTAATAGTAGCAGCAACAGTAGTAATAGTAGCAGCAGCAGCAGTAGTAGTAGTAGCTGTTTGAGTATTCTAGTACTGGCATTAGCTTACACAGCATTGATTATTCACCGAAATACAAAAGGGTGTTTCAGAAAAGCAACTGTCCCTCGGTTTACAGCACACTCGCTTAGCAATTTTTTTAGCTGGAAATGTAGAGTATATTACAGATCTGCAAATCATGATACGATCTAACGTTAGAACTCTTGGACGCTACATTTTAATGCTTATCAGCTCTTGCTAAGGCAGATTATATTCCATTTCATGTCCTATTGGATTGTCGCGTCCTAGGTGAAATTTGCCGCGTAAAAGAAAATTAATTGAGAAGGCGAGATGATCACATGAAAAACGTAACCGATCATGGTTCTGCGTGATTAGACTGATCAAGAAACAGCATCATTAAAAACACGTACAGTATTCTTCCTTTACACTTCATAAAACTCCCTGATACTGCTTAGAATTTTATGCTGCAAATACCTGTTGAAAAAGAGATTGGGCACAGGGGAACAATTCTTCTCCTGTATTTATAAAAGCGGCTAGAGATTTGTACTAAACATTGGAACTGAAGCTATAAGTACTCATCAAAGTATCTAAGGATCATTTTTCGTAATAGGTTCCTCAAACTACGAAAGCTTACTACGCCTTGCGGATATCTATTTCATCAGCTAAGCAATTCTTTGTTGTTACTTAGCCTCTAGATGAAATTTGATAACGTATACAGCTAGGCTCAACGGTATTTGAAATAAGATTATCTCATTTTTATGTTTGTTTTCAGATGTGATATATCTACCGATCCATTATGAAATATCTCTTTCCATTTTTTAGAAGGTCGGATCAGATTATAAAGAGATTTAGCTGATATCGCTAGGATGTCAAAAGACCACGTATAACCTGCAAGCGAAGGTGTTTTTGCTTTATAAGATCGCCAGCCACTTCGCTGGGAGCCAGCATATACTCATCACGGATAATGAAGTTATTCTTGTAATCTACACACACACACACACCACACACACACACACACACACAGATACCCACAGACACACATATGTATAGATGTGTATATATATATATATATATATATAATATATATATATATAAAGACTATATGAATTACTACTCAAACACACGCACACGTATAGGCGAGAGAAATGTGGATATTATGTGTATGTGACTTCTTGTATGTATTTTGTGCCTCACTTCATGATTTATACATTTATTTATGCGTATGAATATGTATGAGTGCTTGTCTATATTTATGTCTGTTTGTGTATTTCGGTGTATGTCTTGTGTGATTGTATGTATGGGCGTAATTTCATCTCTATGCAAATGTTTGTGTGTATGTATGTGTATGTGTGCTTGTATTTTTCTGCACGCAGATTACTGAATTCCTTTCGCTCTTTTCTTTTCAATATTTACCAAAAAAATATTGAAATTTAGAATTGCTTGTATAACCAAAAATGACCTTTCTATATTATTGAAAACGCTGTTAGCAATTTTATTCTAATAGCGATTTAGAAACATGCAAATAAAATAGAAAATGTTTTGCTGAAAGTATTAAGGATTCTCAAGCAAATATATTAGATTTTGTCAAATGTTTCAAACTACCATGTATGAAATAAATATTTGGAGATTCGGAAATATAACGTATAAAAGGATATGCTTTACCATTCAGAAATAAAAGTTATATCATTTTCCATATAGAAGCATTACGTACAAATATTATTTGCAGATCATAAACAAGCGCAGGAGTGGCTGTGTGGTAAGTAGCTTGCTAACCAACCACATGGTTCCGGGTTCAGTCCCACTGCGTGGCATCTTGTGCAAGTGTCTTCTGCTATAGCCCCGGGCCGACCAATGCCTTGTGAGTGGATTTGGTAGACGGAAACTGAAAGAAGCCTGTCGTATATATGTATATATATGTATGTGTGTGTGTTTGTCCCCCTAGCATTGATTGACAACCAATGCTGGTGTGTTTACGTCACTTAGCGGTTTGGCAAAAGAGACCGATAGAATAAGTACTGGGCTTACAAAGAATAAGTACCGGGGTCGATTTGCTCGGCTAAAGGCGGTGCTCCAGCATGGCCGCAGTCAAATGACTGAAACCAGTAAAAGAGTAAAATAGTAAGCGTGTACATCAGTATTTCTGAAGATGCGACTCACATTACGCTTGTGAGGCTTGGCACTATTTTGGTGCATGGAGGTTGCTTCAGAATAAGGTGTAAGTTATATGTATTGTAATTGTGTAACATTGTCCGTTTTTTTCCGTCCTTGTTTTTGTATATATTTGCTACTTTCTATCAAGTAATCTAATGCTCTTAGCTTAATTTTTCCTTAGGGCTGGCCAGATTGGAGCAATCTCAAGTATAATCAGCCGAAATTGCGAAGATAATCTAGTACTTGACTGAGGAAAGAAAACTTCGAATGATTCGTCCTTGTTTTCTTTTGTATCGTCTATCTGGATGTTTTGTTGTCTCATTTTTGAATCACCTATTTTGTGTTTATATATATATAGCATGAATATATATTGGGTTCATACTTTTGGCACAAGGCCAGTGATTTCGGGTCGATTTTAGAGGCCTCTGTCCTCAAGAGGTACTTATTTTATCGACTCGGAAATAATGGAAAACTAAGTCGGTTCCAGCGGTATTTGAACTGAGAATGTTAAGATTGCAGTAATGCTACTAAGCATTTTTCCGGTGTGCTAACGATTCTGCCAGTGTGAATAGATTTTGGTTTAACCAGTGTGAATAGATTTTGGTTTCAAATTTCGGCACAAGGCCAGCAAGTCCAGTGGAAGGGGTAAGTCGATTGCATCGAGACCAGTGCTTAATTGGTACTAAGTTTATCACCCCTTACAACTTGTGACTAAATATTATTTTCTACTCTACGCAAAAGGCTCGAAAATTTTGGGGAGGAGGCTAGTCGATTAGATTGACCCCACTATCATCACCACCACCACCACTACTACTATCACCACCACCACCACCACCACCTCCACTACTACTATCACCACCACCACCACCACCTCCACTACTACTATCACCACCACCACCACCACCTCCACTACTACTATCACCACCACCACCACCACCTCCACTACTACTATCACCACCACCACTACCACCTCCACTACTACTATCACCACCACCACTACCACCACCACTACTATCACCACCTCCACTACTACTATCACCACCACCACCACTACTACTATCACCACCTCCACCTCCACTACTACTATCACCACCTCCACTACTACTATCACCACCTCCACTACTACTATCACCACCTCCACTACTACTATCACCACCACCACCACCTCCACTACTATCACCACCACCACCACTACTATCACCACCTCCACTACTATCACCACCACCACTACCACCACCACTATCACCACCACTACTATCACCACCACCACCACCACCACCAGTGTTGCTGATTCATAATTTTATATGCTGCTCAAGATTTTTTTAAATATTGCAGAATTCGTTCTTATATATTCTGACCCTATTAACGAATAGTAAAAATAGAATTGAGATTTTATCGAAAAACGTATGTCATGGGGGTTCTTTTGTGTTTTGTCTACTTGAAATACAAAGTAAATTAAATTTGCAGAAGCAAAACAAACAGGAATGAAATAATTATACAGAAATCAATTGCAAAACAAAAATTCTTCAAAATGGTAAGAAAATGAAAAAAATCAAACAAAAAAAATCAACGAATCAAACAAAATCAATTGCATATAAACAATGAAATATAGGTCAACAAAAAGACGAAAGAATAATTCATTGGTTTTTAAAATTAAGATATATGGTATACAACATCTTGCGGCTTAAATGCAAAAGGCTGATGCAGTGCGGTGTAGGGGGTTCACTATAGAGGTAATCAGTTCTCTTTTGCCAAATTTGTTCAAGCATGCAAACAATTTTCAGCAATTTTCCTTCATTCTCATTCCAGTTCTCTGCCAAGTTATATACTAAAAAGGAACAACCCGCTAGATATTCAAGACAATATATACCTGTACTACGGAACATGAAGAAATATTCCAAAGTGTAATATATATACACACATATATACACACACACACACACACATATATATATATATATAATTATTTTTATTGTTGTTATTATTATTGTTATTATTATTACCATCATCATTAACATCAATAATATTAATACGCTATTTGTTTTTGTGCGTACCTGTTGTGTGCGTTACACTTATTGCAATGAAATTGCAAAGTGAGAGAGAGGGGGAGAGAGAGGAATTAAGACAGAGAGATAGGGAGAGAGAGTGAGAGAGAAATAGAGAGTGAAAAAGACAGTCAGTGGTGACCCCGTTCGTTTTGTGTTTTTTAAATGTTTTAGAGAGAAAGTGTGAGAGACAGTAGATACATAAATGCAAAGAAAAGTTCATCCATAGATACATACACACAGCAAATATTGGATATCAATTTCTATTTTCTTTACCACACGAAGATAAAATCAACTCACAAATGGCTGAGTACTCCACAGACATGCATACTATTAACGTAGTTCTCAGGGAGATTCAGCCTCACACAGAATATGACAAGGCTGACACCTTTGAATTACAGCTACAACTCGCGATATAAATGTGACCGCGTGTGTACCGTTGGCGATTTTTTTCCTCCGTCTTCCCTTCTTTGGATCTTTCCTTATCCTATGTTTCTAACGAAGAGCTCCGCTCGAAACGTTAAATCCTCCTTCTTTCCTTCCTTCCTGAGCGTCCAATAATACTATATTTGTTCCACGTCCTCGCGTTTTTGTGTTTTCTCTTTCTGTTTTCATGTTTGGATTAATTATATATATGTATATATGTGAATGTATTTGTGTATGTGTGTGTGTGTAAGTTAAGGTTAGTTAAAACATGTTTGCAATAATATCGCGTGGTGGAAATAAACGCAATTACCAAACTTTCATTCATAAATCCATTTATTATTTCGTTCTTTTACATTTTAATTTCTATATTAAGTTTCTTTCAATATGTACGATGTATTTCAAGGTTAAATAGTAATTCCGTTTACGTTTGTGTAACTGAGATATTTTGGTTGGATTATATAGCCATTGGTGTAATATTACTTTCTGTATTCTGTAACTGTCACAACATACATTTCTAAGCCTGAATGTTTTGTGGGAGGGGGCCAGGTGATTAGAGCGACCACAGTACATAAGTAGTACTTAATTTATCGACCCCGAAAGGACGAAAGGCAAAGTCGATCTTGGCAGAATTTGAACTCAGAACGTAAAGACACACGGTCATAATATTCACACATTTCTCATGACACCAATGCACTGTTTACAGATGCTTAGATTTTTTTGTTTTTCCATGAATTTTTCACAGGTCCATTAGCTATTCTTGTTGTTGTTGTTGTTATTATTATTATTGTTACTATTATCATTAATATTATTATTATTATTGCTATTATTATTAGTGAGTGAGAGGGCAGCGCATGCCATCAAAGTGATACGAGTAAGATATACGAAGCCCAATATACCCATCACAACTACCCATCTGATAAGGGTACAGCAGGCACATGCATCAGTCCCCGAATAATGGTTGATTAAGGATGTTGAGCAAAGCATCCATATTTCCAGAAGTTAATTATTCAGATTCCAAAGAAATCTTCTGAACACATGGCTCTGATGGTCTCCACTACTTCTGCTCGTGATCAGAGATGTACATATTGTCATCCACCAAGAAGCATTCTCAACTGATTAAATTCAAACAACTGACAAGCATTTCTGTTGTATTAAACAAAATATCTGCTGTAGCTCATCTTTTACTCCATATTATTATTAGTTGCAATATCTGCAAGATAAAATGGCAAGATAAGTTAACGTCAGCATTTTATGTTATCCACACTATTAAAAGCATGCTGTTGAGAATTTAATTCGAATGCCAGATGATCGCATCCCGAACATTCTTTTGTATGGCTAACGAGTGGAATGATCCGGCGATAAAGGAAGATCCCTGCTAAGGTGTAAGAATAAGTTGAAACAATCGCTAATATACTTAAAGCTTAATTTAGCCTCTGTTGAGAGTTATTGCCTAAATCGATCTCAGTGGCGTAAAACGTGCATTGATGCATCTAAACTATTTGAGATGAAGAAATATAACAATAATAGAATTTTAACATGTAATCCACAGACACTTTAGTCCTATCCTAGGTATAACCAAGGTCATCAGTGACCACATTGCGAGTTCAAAGCAAGATCCATACTCGGACCCAAATTACATTCATCGCACCCATCCATCTATACATAGGATGTGACTGCAAAAACAGAGAACTCGAACTGGAACCTATTCAAACCTTACATACAAATCGTACCCACTTGCAGTCACATAAATATAAATACTTGAATATAAACAATTACATTCTTAACCACCGAATCAAACTTAAGAACCAGAATAAACAAGCTTCCAACTTAGCCAAAACAGGTTGGAAGAACAACGAAACAAAGTATAATAAGCTTATCCAATAAACAACTTAGAAAGATAATATACAGCTAGAACATAAGGAATTAGATGAAGAGTAAACGTCTCCAATGAAGCGAACATAAAACTTTATTTTCCTTCTAGTGATGAACTCAAACGATGCAAGATAAATGAATGTTAAAAGAAGAAATGTTAAAAGAAGAAAAAAGTTTTTAAAAAAAGACTTTTGAGAAATAAGTTTACATAAACTAACGGAGTAAAAATATTTATAAAGCAGAAAAAATACGAGAAAAAAAGGAAAGCAACGGATGACGGAAACCCTTATTACAACCTTAAAAGTAAAAATATAATGGAAGGAATAAAAGCAGAAAGTGACTAACCAATGAAATGGAAGCCACGCAAAACAAGATAATGAAAACAATATGATAAAAAGAACCATCAGATACGAATAAGGGACACAGTTATAAACAACAGAACAATCCGTATCACGAGATATAACTGTAAAGAATCAAGAATAGAAATGCTTGCCTGATGATTGCGATGATATGAAACTCATGTGGCGAGAAAAGAAATCATTTTGTATCAAATACGTGTGTGGACTTGAATGTTCATTTGCGTGTGTATGTGCCTATGTATCTTTTATCGATAAATACAGAATATAAACAGCGAAAGCACAATAGATTTCTACTTTTAAACAATATTTTCTGTTGTATTAGATCAACTCTTCATGTTATACAAAGCTATTGCCATTATCATCACCAGAAATACACTACTACCAGGATTTCCATTGTTGGAAGCCTGCGACCAACAATACTGTTGTTTACCACAGCTATACTTACAAAGAAATACATATCAAATAGCTTTCCATGAACTAGATCATATCAATAATTGGTTTTCGGAAAGATTCACTCGGAATATTCAAATATGGACAAAATAATATAATACTGTGTTTTTAAATGAGATGGAGAATTTCCACACAATATTACGACATACTTTATATCACTCATAAATGGAAACACAGATGCTTATTTAAAACGACCATTCTGTTGCTACTTTGGCCTAGTGGGCACCGTGTTGAATTCCTATATGTGTTTTTTTATTACCTACAAGGGGCTAAACATAGAGGGGACAAACAAGGACAGACAAACGGATTAAGTCTATTATATCGACCCCAATGCGTAACTGGTACTTAATTTATCGACCCCGAAAGGATGAAAGGCAAAGTCGACCCCGGCGGAATTTGAACTCAGAACGTAACGGCAGATGAAATACGGCTACGCATTACGCCCGGCATGGTAAGGGTTCTGCCAGATCACCGCCTTTCCACAGCGAATCCTATATCAGCATGTGGAACTGTAGCTTCAGCTCCATCAATATTTTGTGATTAAAATTTGGTTTTCATTTGTATGTGGAACGTGCGTATATGTGTGCCGAATATGTCTGTAAGTGTGTGTGTGTGTCGCATACGTCTGTAAGTGTGCGTGTGCGTGTATATGTGTGTTTGTATATGCAAGATTATGAGTGCGGGCATCGGAGTATGCATGCATTTTTGCCGATAGATATTGTCAAAAATTTTCAGAATTAGTGAGAAGGTACTTCCTAGATATGCACAGACGTGCACTGTGTTTCACACACGTTCTTTTCATTTTCATCGTTAGAAGTGCAAGAAATCATGATTTTCAAGTTGGAAAACTATATCCCACGGCACGATTATTCATAGATTGAGTATGTGTATATGTGTGAATACGTGTGCTGAGCGAATTACTTTGGAACTACCTAATGGAACTAAGGGAAATAACTAAATAATTAGCGATGGTGAGAAAACTAGAAGGATTAATAGTATATTAAAGAAATTAGCTAAGGTGGATGCATTAAAAGGCGTACGCGAGATAATCTCAATTAATTGAAATTTTACCGCTTCAGAAAAAAAAAAAAGAAAAAACTCAGTGTGTAACGTTAGCAATGCTAAATGTAAAAGAGTGATCATTTCAACAAATTAAGAAATAATTCCACAAAATTGATTTACAGATACTGATGTATAAGATGATATATGATTGCAATAAACATGACACCTGCACATACGTCTCGTTCTTCCGTTGTCCCTTTAATCATACACGTTAATCTGTCTGTTCCATATATCACCAATGCATGTAAGTTTCAATAAAACCAATTGCTAAATTCTTGGAGCAATGAACACGTTTCTTTGATTGTTCCAAACAATTACACCTTTCTTTTATTTTATTTCTTCATAACTTTTACATAAGCCAAGCCGTATTAAGTGTATCATCACTTAAAGTATGTATAGGTCAAATCGAGGTATGTGAATTTGGTCATTATAAA
>NC_043015.1:7150094-7152594 GCF_006345805.1 Octopus sinensis
TACATACATAAATACATATAAACATACATACATATATACATTCATACATACATGTGTGTGTATGTGCATTTGAGTTTTCACGTTTGTACCTGCAAGTGTTAGTACCTGTAACTTATGTTGGTTTCATAACGTCATAGTAACTTAGCAGTTTTGTACAAATGTCTGATAGAGTAAGTACCAGGTTTGAATACTACTACTACTACTAATACTAATAATAATAATAACACAGCCGCCACCGCCACTAACACTACCTAAACCACCACCACCACTACTACTACTGAATTTCTTTATGAGTTGTCAGGGCACAGCTTTTATGCTGTTTGAGAGATTGCTGCTGCTAAGACATCTGAAACTAATGCAATAATAATCACTTCTCGAAATATTTTCGCAAATATTTTCAGTTGTGTCTGCGAAGAGGTTTCCATTCCTGCGTATTTCAATTCCTCATATTTCCTGGCAGTGATGGAAAAACACAAGATGCATTTTTTTTACTCATATTTCTAGTTATATATATTCCAATTAAAAACTTTTATGTCATTCCTCTGATACTTTCCTTTTCTTTGCCACATTGCAAATGATTATAACCATTCTAATACATTCGATAATGATACCGAAGCCCATGTCAGAGCTAAAATTTATACATTTCTTCGCTTTATTTCGTATGTTACATTATGTAAATGAGACGAAGAAATTCATATTATTATTCGGAAAACCCAGAATTCATGAATATTAAGTGTTATTAAGAAAGAGAGGAAATGAAAACTATGCAGTTTTCGTACCCCAAGGGTAAATTGAAATGTATTAGAACTATGAGCATATAAAACGCTTCTTTTGTATTTATGGTTTACGTAAAGATATTTGAATTTAATAAATGACGTTATCCAAAAGAATAGCAATATTATTGCTATGAATATTTCACATATTATTTCCCAACGTCAATAAAAGCTACGAAAACGATATATATGTATATACATACATACACACATATATACATGTATAGATGCATACATAAATATATATGTGTTTGTGTGTGTACATATGTATATTCAGAAGCAAAAATAGAAGTAGGCAGACAAATTTCTTCATCTTCAAGATAATTGTTTTCTTAACATTTGTAAAATATGTCCCCCGGTACACATCATTTTCCAGTGTAGATTTGACAATTTCGCAAACAAACAAAAAAAAAAAAAAAACTATGGAAGAGACAGCAGCTGCGTCGCTTTACCTCGAAGTAGCAATCGTTAGTCTTCATTTGAAATCGAAGTCATATTTAAGTTATTCAGCTGAGATAGATTATTAAATATCACTTCTTTATGTTTCGACATTGTATCGATGTTCAGGATATCAGAAGCTTATTTGCATAGGATGAATATTGACTAAATTGAGAATTTCTTTTTTAATGTGAAATATTTAAATGAACTGATAGAGAATTACAAATACATATAACCATAGTATATTATGTACATTCGTACATACATATTTGCATAGACATACATCCACATGTTAATATTGTTGTTTGAATAGATAGGCGGCGAGCTAGCAAAATAGTTAACAGGCCGGGGAAAATGCTGAACCGCATTTCATCCGTCTGTACCTTTCGGGCTCCATTGCCACCGAGATCGAGTTTGTTTTTCATCCCTTTCAGGGTCGATTATAAAGGATCAGTTGAATCCTGTTTCTTTATTACCCACAAGGGACTAAATAGAGTGGACAAACAAGGATAGACAAACGGATTAAGTCGATTATATCGACCCTAGTGCGTAACTGGTACTTATTTAATCGACCCCGAATGGATGAAAGGAAAATTCGACCTCGGCAGAATTTGAACTCAGAACGTAACGGTAAACGAAATACTGCTAAGCATTTCGCCCGGCGTGCTAACGATTCTGCCAGCTCGCCGCGGAGTCAATGTAATTGAGTTATAGTCACCGCTAAAATTGCTGGCCGTGTATCGAAATTTAAAACAAAACCGTGTTGAAAACTATATTTTCCTATTTTGCAGCAAGTAGCAGTCTACACATGCGCGCGCGCAAAGACACACACACGCATGCATGCAAGCATGATCAAACATGTGACAATATTAAAGATAGTATAATATAACTTATCCTCCTTAGTTGTTTTCGGCTATTCTGTAAATGGAAAGTCAGAGGTAATTCGTATGTTTGGCAATATGAGAGGCATTGCAGTAGACTTAAGGTACTTGACCTGTCCATTCTACTTGAAGACTAGTTTTGTGAGGTGTGTGCATTGAATAAAATGGGGAGACAAGTCTCCTGAGAAACGATGCGAGTTGTGGTATGTGAGGAAAGAATATAAATCGCACTCTATCGGTTATGACGATGAGGGTTCAAATTGCTCCCATCAACGGAAGAACCTGCTCGTGAAATTAACGTGTACGTGACTGAGTACTCCATAGATATGTGCATCCTTATAGCAGACCTCAGGGAGATTCAGCATGATACAGAGTGTGACAAGGCTGGCCCTTTGAAATACAGGTACT
>NC_043015.1:7157594-7165094 GCF_006345805.1 Octopus sinensis
ATGTATAGGGGTAGGAGTGACTGTGTGGTAAGTAGCTTGCTTACCAAGCACATGGTTCCGGGTTCAGTCCCACTGCGTGGCACATTGGGCAAGCGTCTTCTACTATAGCCTCGGGCTGAACAAAGCCTTGTGAGTGGATTTAGTCGACGGAAACTGAAAGAAGCCCGTCGTATATATGTATGTATGTGTGTGTGTGTGTCTGTTTCTGTGTGTGTAGGTGTATATAAAAGATTTAAATGATATTTTACATACACACATCAATATATGCAAGTATCGATATATGAATCAATGTATAGGAAAATGAAATTGTATAGAATTGTCTGGAACTCTTCCGGTTCAAGAAAGTGCAACAATTTATTCGACAGAAACCCTATAAATATGAACCCCTATAAATATGAACCCATAAAAACACATATTCAGGTTGGCTTAAACAGACATTAGAATTTTGCATCGACAAAGCAGTGAAACCTAACGTTTCAAATAGAGCATTCTTTAAACGTTTCGTTGATCTTCAATTTCTCAGTAAAATAAAGTATTCCACACAGTAAATATTTTGTAATTTGTAGCAGTCGTTGATTTAAAACTAAATATTTCCCTATGGCCTTATTGATATTTTTCTCTTACTTAAAAACAATAGCTGGCATAACCGTACTTTTATTTGACTGATTAGCTTAATTTTATTAAACTAATCTATTCTTTTGAAGGGAAACATCATTCTAATAAATATATGTCTCACAAGTGAAATTAGTTGAGCCAATCAAAGAATTTCATATGAAACCTCTGCGTGTTCGAATTGTTTTACCAATCTTAGAAGTAAATTAATGTTAATGTATTTTTCTAATTGTTTAAAATACACGGTTGTTTGTTTTGTTATTGAACCATGACCCTATAAAATGTTAATACCTACTTTCATTACGCGTGTGAATTCCACGTTTTACAATAATTTCTGTTTTCATAATTTCCTTTGCTGCATAAATAATACATCTGTTCAAAATTCTGTCGTTATGATTACGTGTTCGGTACCGTTCCATAGGCATGGATGTTTAAAACATAAATCTTAAATTTGTTTTATTTTCTTAAATATTTCAATTATACCTTTAATTCTGTTTCATAGGTAAGATTTTTAAAAGAGAAATTTCCAGTGCACGAACACCGTAAAAAGTAGGCTAATATAATGTTTGCACGAAGACTAATACAATAATAGATGTCTGGCACGAAGTCAGAAATATGAAGAGAAAAGATATGAATGGTTGGCTTAATTTAAGCAAATACGGTGGTTATACTACTTATGTTATGAGTCACAGAGGGAAGAATTGCAAATTAAAGTCTGGGGAGACTTGTACGCAGAGCTTAAATAGACATAATTGAAAACAACATGGAATTCAGGTGGGTCTCTCTGATAATTATTCCCACTTAATCATTCGCTTCCTTCACGGCGAAATGAGTTATTGAAAATTGATATTTTTAGCTTTGGATGTTGGTATTGTGGTTGAGAAATATATCTTGACCTAATTAAGGAGTCTTCAAAGAATTTCCCGCGATGATCACCACATTTTACAAGTTTTTTTCTCGTTTCGTTACATTACCTGTGACAGAAAAACACGGTCTTTTAAGATAAAAAATCTTTTATAGGATAATGACCCATGTAAAGGATTCCTTTTTGGTTTGTACGTTATTAGGAACTCACTGAGATGACTAAAATAGAACGTAAATGAAGTCGTATTCTTACAAATATTTTGATATCTATCTCAAGTTAACAAACATATTAGTCCCATATTACATTGTATTCAAAGCAGCATATTGAATACTGGTGTAGATCGGAGAAGGTTATGCTATAGGATCTGTCTAAATGATACCTAAAGGCATCTATACTGACGCCTTTAAAGTTCATTTAGCAAACATCGCAAAAGAAAAGAACATCTTATTGCGACCTAATAATTTTTTTCCCACCAGTAATTCTCTAGCGTACGAAGTCATTTGGTTTTATACATAACATAGTCATACCTCACAAAATCATATGTTCATATATTTAAGAGATGCAATATAATAGAATATTTCAATCACCACTATTTAACTGTATTTATTGATTTGGAATATTGAAAAACGAAATTGTTATTAGAGTGGTACGGGCAATAAATAGAGTTAGACAATTCGTTTCGCATGTGTTAACATTACCAACATTAAAAATTACTTTCGGTAATGACAAAACACTTCACATAAACGATTCATATTAAGCGAAACACATGGAGTTGGTATATGTCCCACCTACTGCGATAGTAACATTTCTAAACATTTTTCTTTCTTTGGCACACACACACACACACGCAAGCACACACATGTACATATGTATACATATAAACATATATATATATATAACATATATGCGCAAGTATGTTTATAAACACTGAGTCAAAAACGAAGGCAATTTATAGTTTGCCGGGAATGGTTTCGTTGCAATTTCCACCGTGTAGAAAGTCATTCATCAATGTCCTAGATAAATTAATGCTGCAGTGTTATACGAGTCATGAGGATGTTATCTGTGTTTCTAATATAACCAACATGGAAGACTACAGATATTTTCTTAGAGGAAAGAAACAGCATCAATATGTGCTTCTGACCAAATATTTTCTAGAAATCCTCGTTACAAATTGTGTGCGTGTTTGAAAACATCTCTCTCTTTATGTATATATGTGTGTGCGTGTGTACACATATGTGAGTGTCTATGATTATATGTGCATGTATGTATAGTTATCTATCTATCTATCTATTTATATAACTAACCATCTGTAAATACAAACATGCATATATACAAACATACATACCTACGTGTGCGTGTGCATCCGCGTATCTGTATGGGTGGGTGATGTGTGTGTGTGTGTGTGTTTTGTGTGTTGTGTGTGTGCTACAAAAATACACTGTGAGTAGACAGGAATCTAAAATTGCTTGCTTATTGTCTTATTGCGCAGGAGAACATCCATTTCCTTGACGGCCCGTTTAACTGATTATCTTACGATAATCAGATCTTACTCAATGACGAAATTACATACATAATATGCATACATTCCTAAATATAATGCACACATATATGTACATATACATATGTATATATGTCTATGTATATGTGTGTTTGTATGCATGCATGTAAGTTTGTTTGTGTATATATATATGTATATATACATGTACATCCAGTTTGCTACACATTTTTTCTTGTTCTACATTTGTTCACGAAATGACGTGCAAAACTTGTTAATGAGGCTGTGACAGCAACTTTTATTCTAGTTCTTTTTTTTTTCTACCAATTCCAGCCGCAAAGTTAACTCATTCATGATATTTATCACTGTCTGTGACCTTATCTATGATTACCATCGTCTACTATTTTATGAATTTTGCAGGCTTTATTATTATGTTTAAATGTTCTTTTTTCCTGTTTTTATGTTTGTATGTTAGATGGAGTCATAAACAGCCCGACCATACGCTATACCACTGCACAGTCCATTGTGTACATGCATTATAAAAGAATTGATTTTAATTTAAGGTAAGTTTCGCTGTGTTTCTGTCAAGTCAGTTGAATATATCAATGCTACGTTATTAGTTTTGAAGCGCTTTTGTAAGTGTCAAATTTTAAAGGTAGCTGGGATTTGTGATTAGCTATTTAATTTAGGGCTTAACCTACTGATTCGAGAGAAAATGCATATTACTGCCAACATACATGAAATTCGATTTGTATTCAACAATATCAGGCAATGAAATTTACAGTGAAGCCGAGAATTTTATAGAAGGGAGGATAAATATATAACAAATAAATAGCAAGACGGTAAGACAAACCTGTGGTATACGAAGTGCTTATGATTTTGTGCAACGCTTGTTGTAGTATAAACACTGGCATTAAAGCATTAAAAAAAATACAAAGTTCTGAAAAACGGATGCAGTGAAGGTTAACCACCATCAGTGGCCTTGTTTTCCTAGATGAAACAATCAATTTATACTCATATCACACCCAATAACTATATGTTATTTTTGTATTCCAACCCTTGACATATCATGTCTATAAAATAAGAAGTGTTGCCATTACAATAATGCCTTTTATTTGAAATCTGCCTTCTTGATCAGGGTTGATATGTGTACTAAAAATGACACCAACAATCACAACAACAACAATGAGAAACCTGTTCAGGAAAACTGGGGCGATATTTCATCTATATATGTTCATAAAAACGTTTATACCTTAATATTATAATCGATATTAAAATTTTTGTGTATTTACTATTCTACAAAATTCATTTACATATTCCAAAGAATTTTATATTAACATACATTTTTATTGCCAACATTTCAATAAATAACTTAATGTATGTTTTGAGGTAAATAATAACTAAAATATTTTATACCATTTTATGATTATTGTAATGTTTCATGTTTTATTTCATTTGCCTTAATTTAGTTTAAATATATGCTTCATGTAAGTGTTTAAGCAAGTGTGTACGCGTGTCATTTTATTTGTGTGTATGTGTAATTTAATTTAAACCATATCTGAAATATTTATTGTTCTTCCATGAATGCAGAAAAATGTTCTTCAGCCGTTATTATTTTCCTAATAATCATAATAATAACAATCATTCTTTTATTGGCCACACAAAACAATATATATGTGTGTGTGTGTTTTGTATGTGTGCGTGTGTTTTGTATGTATGTAAACGTTTGATACATTCAAGGATTACAAAATGCGCAAAGTTGTACATATATGCATAATAAACGAGGAATGGGTAAGAAACCTAACACAATATACTATTAAAGTTTAAAGATTTTGTGTGAAAACGAATAAAAATACGTAGCAAATATTACTGTTATGCAAAATAAATCTAAATTATATATTTTTCCTTATTCTCCCAATAGAAAACAGCTCTGAAATATTACGTTAGATATTTAGAGGTTACCAAGACGTGGAGGTTTTTGCAGAGCAAACCCGATTACATTTTAACTGCGTGTCACACCTGCACCCACATCATGTCAGGGCCTTGAGGAAAGGTACCGAAAAGCAGAGAAACAACAGTGATCAGTGGGCCTGAATTTTGCATCTCAAACGGACATTAAATTCCAGCATTACATATCTCTTCTGATCAGAAAAACCAGGTACACCTTTCCGATTGCTCTGCCGCTGTCGGTAAATTGCAGGTTCTGACACGCACAAAACATAAGAACTGCCTCCAACATTTATTACGAGGTTATATAGAATCCTCCGTATTTTGACGAGGAGCCCAATTTCATTTTAATCCAAACCGTGTTATAGATATTTTCGTCGAGCAATGAGGCACTGCCTTTTATGTTTCCATTGAGCTGGTTCTTGACGACTCCTTTCTTTTCAACCACAAATTTTGAGACAGTTGGAAGAGTATTGTTGTTTGTATTCTTTTTGTATCTGTTCTGACTCATACTTTCATTTAAATATATGCAATAAATCTACAGTACCTTCTGTTTTGTATTCAATGAATATTATTATTATTATTATTATTAAGGTGGTGAGCTGTCCCCATCGTTTTTTTCTTTCTTTCTTTACTTTTTGGTGACATGACCGCCGAGGTGACATGTCCGCCGAGGTGATTACTGCGATCTACGCACACATTTGAAATTGCTGGCGTTGTGTCAAAATTTGTTACCATTATTATCATCATCAATGTTCTCATAGCCGTTATCCTTACTGTCATCATTATTTTATGTTTATATCACTACTGTTATTTATTATAGGCGTAAGAGAGGCTGTGTGGTAAGTAGCTTGCTTACGGACCACGTGATTCCGGGTTCTGTCCCACTGCGTGGCACCTTGGGCAAGTGTCTTCTACTATCGCATCGAGCCGACCAAAGCCTTGTGAGTGGATTTTGTAGACGGAAACTGAAAGAAGCCCGTCGTATATATGTATATATGTATGTGTGTGTACGTTTGTGTGTCTGTGTCTGCCCCCCCCCACATCGCTTGACAACCGATGTTGGTGCGTTTATGTCCCCGTAAATTAGCGGTTCGGCAAATGAGACCGATAGAATAAAGTACTGGGCTTACAAAGAATAAGTCCTGGGGTCGATTCGCTCGACTAAAAGGCAGTGCTCCAACATGGCCATAGTCGAATGACTGAAACAAGTAAAAGAGTAACAGAGTATTGTCACCATCATCACAATTATTATCATCATCATCATCAACATCAAAACCTTTGCCACCTAAATCACCTAAACAACGATTGTGAATATTATTATTTTGTAAACGTTTTACACATTGTCATCATTAATATTTTTGCTGCCCATAAAGTTTCTTGTTTTTAACAATATTATGATTATTGCTTCTTCTATCACCAAGTACATCATCATCACAAGTTATATTCATGTGAATAGTAGTAATAATAAGATCAATATTAAAACGAGGGAAGATAATATTATTATCATCGTTGTTGCAATTTGCAAAGCTATTTAATTTCTATTCTATTCCTAACCGATCTGTTTCACAGGAAAGTTATACTCGCTTTAATTATATCTTTAAGGGAAAATCAATACCACTTCGCGTTCTATGTGTCAATGTTATATACAAGCTTACCTTACATATAATTATGTGAACATACACATCTAAATATATACATATACACATACAGACGCATATGTATGTGTGCGTGTGAGAGAGGGAGTATATATTTATATATGCATGTGTATGTATATATAAATAGCTATGTATATATATATATATATATACTAATACATCCATATATACACACACATATACATGCTTATATATATATGTTTGTATGTGTGTGCGTGTGTGTGTATATAACCCAAACGAATTCCAATTTGCGTCAAAGATTGGAAATAATTTAGTTGTTTATCTTTTATTTTATAATAGAACACAAAATAAGATTAGTGACAATTCTTACTTCTGAGAAAGACAGGTAAAATAATTACGCAAATTGATTTATCTATTCCATCGATTTAAAAATTGCTACAATACCAGAAGATTTGTAAACAATTTGTATCGAGAACTCCCTCTGTGTGTATATATATATATATATATATATAATATATATATATATATATATATGTATATATCTATGTGTATACGTATATGTATGTATATATTGTGTGTATGTGTATATATATATATATATATATATATATAATATATATATATTTCTATTGGTATTGCTGGGGAGGTTTGTATAAAAATAGATGATTAAGTTTGCACGGTTTACTCTATAGAAAATACTTCGTATTTGTAAATTTAACCTTCTATCTGCTTTGTGTTATTGACAGAGTAATGAATGTATCAAGGTAATGTCCTTTCTTCTCCTTTTAATGTTTTATTGCTCAGTTTTTTTTTTTTTTGATAGAAGAAATAATACTGACGTGTTAATTACATTTAAGATAATCTGAATAAATGTTCTAATTCATACACTTCCAGTTTTCAAACTTGTAACATGGAAATGAATTAAATATTACACCTATGTTTATTAATTTGCTACTGAAATA
>NC_043015.1:7170094-7242331 GCF_006345805.1 Octopus sinensis
CTTCATGCCTTATTTTTGGATTTATACCTACCCTAACAACAAATATTGTCTCTGTTATAGTCTCTGTTATTTACAACAGTCTCTGTTACTTATTAGTGAGCTTCCTTAATAATCGAAACTATCCTTTGTTAGAGCCTGTTTATTGTAGACTGTTTAGCTCATTTAGAGTATGTAAGTCGGTGTTTTGATTTATATTGTTACTATCGGGTTGTCCGGAAAGTTCGTGCCGATTATTAAAGGAAAGAAAATACTTGCCATTACAATTTTAATCAACCAAATATAAACCATTTTGTTGCACAATGCGTCTCATCTTTCTTTCATCTTGAAAAGACTCTTCCCAGAATTGAGTAGGGTTTCATGGTAAGGAATTCATCAAGGTATCTTTTTACGTCATCCAAGGAATTGAAATTTTTATCATTAAGACTATTCTGCACAGACCTGAATAAGTGGAAATCCGAAGGAGCAATACCTGCTGAATATGGAGGGTGGGGTAACACATCCCAACCGAACTGCAGCAATTATTGTCTGGTTCCCAAAGCATCAAGTGCCGAAAATGAACTTTCTTATCTTCCATTTTAAGGAGTTACAGAATTAACACACGTTATAGGAATATAAATCTTCTTCCACGAAAAGATAGCTTAAACTGTGCTCTAAATGGAAGTGTAGTCAAATCATATTTTTATGGACTCAACGATGTTCTAAAATAAGTCGAAAGTTAAGCTACTATAAATCGGCACGAACTTTCCGGACAACCTAATACAACTTCTTTGCCTAATGCCATTTTAGTGTTCTTCGTCTTCTCATTTCAGAGATCAAGACAGTCTTAGCGATTACAGATTTCTAATACTTCCTTTCTTACCCCACACAATTTTAATGCCGTCTTCATTTATTCATATACATATCTGAATTGCTTTTATATATAGTGGTGTTTCCAATTTAAGTTCGTTTTCTTGTGTTTGTGCCAAATGCTCACTTGTCTGCAATGTCAATCTCCCTCTCTCACACATACTCTCACTTTTTGAATATACAAACATATGTGTATATATATATATATATATATATATATATATATATATATATATTCACATACTCATGCATGTGTATGAGCGTTCATAAATACATATACGTATGCAAATATACCCATATGAATACAGATACATCAGTACACACACACAATTGCATATACAGACACAATTCTATATGGTTTGACGGAATTTTAAAAAAAAATCGATTGAAAGCTATGTCCATGCAGTTCAAAATCTAACATAAGAAACAAAATAAAAGAATGAATTTTACGACGTTCGGTGTTCTGAAAATATAGTTTAAATTTCGAAAGAAACAGAGCAAAAATCATTTACTGATTACATGAATAAGAACTTTGAAAGAAAAAAAATATAGATGTTGCATAAATCCCTAAAATTATTAAAAATTTATGCTTGATTAAATAAACTTAGGAAGTATTTTGTATTGTAGTGACTTTCCTCCCAAATATGTTTTGTATGAAATACACACACGCACAAACACACAGATAAACTTAAATACACACGCACGCGCCCGCACACACACACACACATATATAGATATATACAATGTAAACATGTTTACACATATATCACGGCAGTAGGTTATCATTAGGGAATGTTCTATCATCCAATCAGTTATTCGTTGTTGATTTTAACATGTTCTTTGCATTAAACTGCAAATATGCAGTTCCCAAGCCTATCACGCAAGCACACACAAAGATTTACACAAACAAATATTCGTGCGGGTATATATATATATATATATATATATATATATATAAACGTACATGTCTCTATGGATGCATGTGTGTATTGTTGACATAAGAGCAGGCCTGTTTCAGTTGCAATTTATTTAGTTTGGAGTATTCTTTGAAGCTAGACTAATAAAAATTCCATCTGAATAAGAGATGTATTATTTATCTTCGATCAGGCGTACGATGGAAATTCCATTGCAATTAGGTTGGTGATAATAGGGTGCATATGTTTAGTACATATTGATTTCATCTTTGGTGGCCATTTAACTGTAGATATCAAAACAGGCGTGAATGACACATGAGATTTTCTTATATTTGCAAGTTGCTATAAAAGCCTGGCTGATTGCCATATTGTTTGTATTCTCTATGTAATTATTACATTGTGTAAGCTGGTATGCAATTGTCATATGTGTATGTATTTTGAGCATGCTATGGCTCTGTGGTAAAGGAATAATATTTTAACATATATTCATTACACATACCTCTCAGCAATAAGCTGAATGTAGAGAAAGAGTTTTCGGCTCTGTTATTATTGTCACACACAAATTCAGTAATCCTTTGATGTCATTGTCAACGGAGTTATTTTAATAGAATAATGCATCTCTCTGCTAGTAGAAATTGATATACTATAACCACCAGATTTTAGCTTCGGATCTTATCTGCGCTTAATGTCATATATTGCTAAAAGTGAAATCAATGATATGTTGTCAACATATTGTTCTCTGTTTGGAATAACGAGAACAAGATGGTTACTTTATTGATCACTGATGGTTTAGGTAGCGTAAGAAACGAAACTTGATACAACTTTGTAGAATGATTTGACACATTACTTATCCATAAGCTCTTATCAAAGCTGAAAAGAAAACTGAGAAATTCGTGTAGGATTTTATATTCTAATGATCTTAGCTTCATGAATAAAGATCATGTCTGGTGAACGGATGTGTGCGAATGAAACTAGCCAGCATCGAAAAGAAACAAAAGCATTTTAAACTAAATTTGTAGTAACGTGATTTCAGTGGAAGCCGTCGATGGTATAAATAGCAAAAGAAGATAATTAGGTGCAAATCTTAGAACTAGAGACAATTATTGTAATATTAAATCCTTAAATATGTAAATATCTTTTGACACTCTATAGAAAAATCCATATTGAATTAATGTTAAAGAATGCATTTGATTTAAAATGACATTCGAAATCAATAAAGCTTCTTTATATATCGATCCTGAGTAACAGATTTACGTATTAATATCATTTCTATTAGCAAAGACGTCGATTTGTTATTTTTCCATGCGAAGCTAAAACATGAGATACAAAAAGGAAGATTACAAGTGTAGAGCTGTGTGATGTTGATTTCCAATGGTTCAAATATTACTGAGAAAACAGAATATAACAGAATGTGGCGACATACGCAAAGCTTATACTCGAGTTGATGAAACTAGGTCCAGTTTAATTCCTTGATTTTGTAATATATATTATATATGTTATATTTAGAGATTAGAATAACGATAACGGTTAACATTATGAACTTCGTCAATTAAACAATGATATAGAAAATAGCTGGTGGTGAATAGGCTGAGGTATTAGAACCCCGAATAATATTTTGCATAATTTATTCGGGCTCTATTCACGCAATGTTCCAATCCAACCATCAAAGTGACACTGGGGTAAAATATACGAAGCCCAGTATAGCCATCATGACTACCCGTTTGATAAGGGTACATTAGGCACATGCATCACAACCATATGTGCGAGACATGGTGATCGCATATCAAGATAAATAACACATGACCTTGCAGGTGGGGCCTAGTTAGAATTTTCTTCAGGTTGAGTAGCCCATCCCGCTCAAAAGGTCCTTGAATAAGGGTTGTTTAAGGACGTTGAACGAAACACCCATGTTTACAGAGGTGAACTATTCAAACCCCAAACAATCCCTCTCAACACATGGCTATGATGCTCCCCCACTACTTCTGCTCGTGATCAGAGATGCACATATCGTCAGCCACTAAGGGACATGCTCAATTGGTTAAGGTCAAACAACTGACAAGCAAATCTGTGGTATTGAACAGAATATTTGCTGTAGCCCATCTTTTATACCAAGACAAAACAATGTACATGATAAAACTTCCAATCAGTTAAGATCAGAAGCAACGAGAGCCACTGCCTGGTACTGCATCAGGGCATTTATTATTATTATTATTATTATTATTATTATTGTTTCTTCCTTCTTTCTTCAAATTTTCTTCCGTTTCTCGCTGAGTGTTTTCCATACACCTAGGGCAGAGAAGCTCATTATATGCATTCCCAAATTACACGCGCAAATTCACAGATAAAATATGTATTCAAAATTAATAAATAAATAAATAAATTCATGGATGGATGTTGTTTTTACAGCGATAATGCTCTTCTCAGTACATGAGCCGCTACAGTCAATACGAGTTTTTGCACTTCCTGTTTATTATTATTATTATTATTATTATACACACAAACATACACACACGTATGTATATTGGTATACCGGGCTTCCAAAGTGCTTCGTTCTGTCAAATTCCTTCAAAAGCATTTCGCTTTACCTATTTTCACCACGTTATACAGCAATACATTTGCAGTCCAATTTCAGTTTCATCCTGTAGCAAAACGTAACATAATTCAACTGCAATCATTTAATTCCTGATTTCCAATGTCACGACTTTCGATACTGTCATTCACGTTTTCAAAATCCACAATAAAATACGAATCAAATGGTAAGCTCAATTTAACATACTGTTTTCTCTCATAAATTTTGTGATTTTGAGCCTATTTTAGCTACTACATTCAGGATAAAGGCTATAAAATAAAGGCGTAAAGTAAGAAATATTTCTGGCTACTTACTATAAGGAATAAGCTGA
Organism: Octopus sinensis; assembly: GCF_006345805.1. NCBI lineage: Eukaryota > Metazoa > Mollusca > Cephalopoda > Octopoda > Octopodidae > Octopus > Octopus sinensis. The sequence continues at coordinate 7,174,755 of NC_043015.1, forward strand.
ATGTTGTTGGAGAACGATGAAGAATTGCAGCCTAGATGGCAAAGGTATTATTACTTGGCCACTAACATCAGTTATGCATTCGGAATCGCATAGTTTTTAAGTCGTGCTATATCTACATTAACGTCGAAGCCATTATAATATTGAAAATCGAAAGAAAGACATAAAAGAAAATATTTGCAAGGATAAAATAGAAAGAACAAAAGAGAGGGATGCTGTAGTAGTACGGCAGCAGCAGCAAGAGTAGAAGTAAAGTAGTAGTAGTAGTAATAGCAGCAGTTGTAGTAGTGGTGGTGGTGGTAGTAGTAGTAGAAGTAGTACTAGTAGTAGCAGCAGCAGTAGTAGCAGCAGCAGTAGTAGTAGTAATAGTAGAAGTAGTACTAGAAGTAGTAGCAGCAGCAGCAGTAGTAGTAGTAGAAGTAGTACTAGTAGTGGCAGCAGCAGCAGTAGAAGTAGTAGTAGTAGCAGCAGCAGCAGAAGTAGTAGTAGCAGTAGTAGTAGCAGCAGCAGTAGTAGTAGTAGTAGTAGTAGTAGTAGTAGTAGTAGTAAGACGAAAATGACATTGATGAAGAAAATGACGTTGATGAAGAAAAAGATGATGAAGAAGAAGAATGAGTAGAAGCAAAGAAAAGAAGAGGAAGGAAAAAATAAGGACGAGGGAGAGGAGGAGGCATATTGATGGAGGTGAAAGAATGTGTATTGGGACAAAGGAACGGATGTTGTATGATGCAGAAAGACATTATAGATAAAAAAAAATGACACAATCAATGAAAAATCGATATTGGGAAGACAAAAGCTCCAGAAAGCTTACAAATATGGACACTACACATATAAGCATATTCTTTCATAATGTCAACAGCTTAGCCATTGCAATATGTACGTGTGTGTGTGTGTGTGTGCATGAGGACGTGCGTGTGGGAGTTCATACTGTCTGTTTTTTTGTTAGTCCTTCACCATCACTAGATAACCGCATTTAATTGGTTTACCTCTCCGTAAAATAGCATGTGTGTTTGCGTGTGAAGGAATGTATGTATGTGAGTGTGTATGAGTGTGTGTGTGTGAGTTTATATTGTATTTGTTTTGTGTTAGTTCCCGCCATCGTTCGACAACAGCAGTTGGTTTGTTTACGCCTCTGTAACATAGCATTTCGGTAAAACTGACCGATATAATAAGTCCCGGGTTTAAAAAAAAAAAACTGGGATTTGAAATCCTTCTACTGAATCCTTCAAGTTGGCACCCCCAGTGTGATTGCAGTCCCATGACTGAAACAAGAATACTGCAGAAAATACGAAGAAGATTTCTTTTATAAGCCCTGCTGTGGATACCACATCACAGGATAGATGGTATCTGCATAAAAATCGAAATTCCAGAGATAATTTTTGGTGAAGAATAATAAAGTAAGCTCCGCAATGGAGCTAATCGAATTGTACTGATTCATTCGTTACGATCGTTTCAACAATATATGGTCCAACACATAATCCATATAATAGATTGTTCAATTGGTTTCAATTTTGGCACAAGGCAAGCGGTTACGAGAGAGTCGACCTCGGTGAAATTTGTATGTAGAAGATAAAACGATTTCAGCGATCTTTGTCTTCAACAGGTAATTAATCTATTGATACCGAAATGATGAAAGGCAAAGTCGAGCTCAGCGGAATTTGAATTCAAAACGTGAGCACCGACCATATGTCACAAAGCATTATGTCCGGTGTGTTAACGATTCTGACAGCTGACAGCCCTAACGTAACAGAAATATTAATAACTATTCATAGAATTGTATTTTTGAAGGATTTGTAATGAAAGAATAAATGTAATAACCCCCATTCATATATGTGTGTGTATATTTTTGTGTGTACGTGCGTGTGTGTATAGCCGTAAAAGCTTTTTTCAGCACATGACGGTTAACATGGGAGATCGACCCAAATAACTTTGGGTTGTACACATCCCTTCACGTTTCCACTTCACTAGTACATCGGAAACGGTGGACCTAGGGATGTTCAGGAGGGTGGAAATCTCGTGTACACGCTTATTAGACAAGAGGCACCTGACCACGTTCAAAGTCCGTAAATTCCGTAGATCTTCCCATTCTGTGCCCGAGCGCCGTTTGTCGGCTAGTGAGATCGCTGACCGTGTGTTTCGCGTGGTAAAGGAATGTACTGTGGCGCCCTCTGTAATAACTTTTGTTATCATCTATAGTAAACACACGTTTCCAGGATGTTCGAACACTTTTGATCACATATTATATGTACACACACACATGTATATATATATATATATATGAGAGAGAGAGAGAGAGAGAGAGAGAGAGAGAAAGAAAGATTTACATATATATATATATATATATATATAAAAATATATGAAAGAATGGCGTCGAACGAAGATGTTAACAAAATTCCTTTACTCTCGACATAATTTAAACGAATTTTCCATGCTGACGATAAACATAGGATAATTCATTCACCTACTTATATATATATATATATTATATATACGCACTGACACTCACGCACACATATGTAATTATCTGTTTACATGTATATATGCATAACGATGAGATGACGACGACAACAACGGTGATGATGATGATGATGATGACGACGGCATGACAACGGTGATGATGATGATGATGATGATGATTACCTAATCTTGTCAGACGGCAGCCGTTTTTAAATTCACCCTCATTGTTCCGATTACCCTTACCTCTGCGAGGATATGACTTTTCACGACCCGCATACATTACCATATACACAACAAGGATTAAGAAATGAAATGATAGTGAAATTTCATCAAACAACACTGAATTTTTACACAGGAATATAAATTTAAAATTATAGAATATATAATTTGAGAAAAGGGCACCACCTTTAATGTTGTTTCATTATATTTGCATTTCATAACGTGAGTGCCAATGCGTTTTGCATATAATTACGTTCTTGCAAGCTTTCGCAGAACTAAGAGTCTAAACGCATAACTAAATTCATGATGATTTTGAAATACCGTATCTCCGTCCTCGTAAATCTAATATAGTTATGTGCTTCCTGTTCAGCATTTAATGTATGTATTTTCTATATCTGTAGCTTTACGTGCAATACATATAAACACTTGTGTTAGAAAGAACAGGAATAAAACGCACATCTATCTATCTATATATCTGTGTGTCTGTCTGTCAGTCTATCTATCTATCTATCTATCTATCTATCTGTGTGTCTGTCTGTCAGTCTATCTATCTATCTATCTATCTATCTGTGTGTCTGTCTGTCAGTCTATCTATCTATCTATCTGTGTGTCTGTGTCAATCTATCTATCTATCTATCTATCTGTGTGTCTGTGTCAATCTATCTATCTATCTATCTGTGTGTCTGTGTCAATCTATCTATCTATCTATCTGTGTGTCTGTGTCAATCTATCTATCTATCTATCTATCTGTCTATCTATCTATATGTATGTCTGTCTATATGTCTGTCTATCTGTTTGTGTGTGTCTGTCAGTCTATCTATCTGTCTGTATATCTGTCTGTGTGTCTGTCTATCTATCTGTCTGTCTGTGTGTGTTTGTCAGCCTATCTATCTATCTATCTGTCTGTGTCTATCTATCTATCTGTCTGTGTGTGTCTATCTATCTGTCTGTCTGTGTCTCTGTTTGTCAGTCTATCTATCTGTCTGTCTGTCTGTGTCTCTGTTTGTCAGTTTATCTATCTATCTGTCTGTCTCTTTCCCTCTCTCTCTCCCCGAACTCTATCCATCTCCCTGACCTCTCTCTCCCCGACCTCTATCCCTCTCCCTGACCTCTCTCTCTCCCCGACCTCTATCCCTCTCCCGCTGACCTCTCTCTCTCTTCTCCGACCTCTTCCTCTCTGACCTCGCTCTCTCTCTCTCTCTCAGTATCTATATCATGTATATGTTGTTTCGTGTGTGCTTTTCATGGTTAGAATATAAAAGCATAAATAATTTAACGAAGGTTATTGATTGCTAATTCCCACGTAAAACGCTTCAAGAGAACTCTTTGGCGATAGCGAAGCATACTAAGTGATTCCCTGCTCTGCTAGAAATAACTACCGAATCTCCATGAAATCAGATTTTAATATAACACATACCACATAAGGTCTCAATAAATTGCGGTGGAATATATTTGCTTAGTTCTACTCAATGATATTTATTTCACGTTTTGTAAGCAACAACAAAATTAACAATAATTCAATCTGATAAAACTAGAGTTCGTGCATGCAATTGTGATAGTACAGCACTTAGTGCTGATGAATGCGCTGCTACGATGTTTTTGGTGGTGATGATGATGATGAGGAAGATGATGCGTGCACTAGTGGGGCTAGTTTGGTGGTGGTGACGATGACAAGTCGAAGGGGACGACAACGATGACGAGGATGATTGAAAGGTGTAAATTATGTTATAGTTTTCCTAAGTTTCTTTCTTGTATATTTTTGCTGGAATCATCAACTGCACACAAGACCAGATTAATTTCAGCCTTGTGGTCGCCTATACTGTTTTGCGGCTCCTCTTTTCATAACCACCAGAGTACGAACCGCTTCTCACGAACGCACTTCATGAACAAAAAGAAGGAAAACGCAATGAGCATTTTCTCTTTTCTCTTTTACTTGTTTCAGTCATTTGACTGCGGCCATGCTGGAGCACCGCCTTTAGTCGAGAAAATCGACCCCAGGACTTATTCTTTGTAAGCCTAGTACTTATTCTATCGGTTTCTTTTGCCGAACTGCTAAGTTACGATGACATCTGTTGTCAAGCGACGACGGTGGGAGAAACACAGACACAAACATATATACACATATATACATATCTAGGACGGGCTTCTTTCAGTTTCCGTCCGCCAAATCCACTCACAAAGCTTTGGTCGGCCCGAGGCTATAGTAGAAGAGACTTGCCCAAGTTGCCACGCAGTGGGACTGAACCCGTAACAATGTGCTTCGTAAGCAAGCTACTTACCAGACAGCCACTCCTAAGCCTATGTGCACACTGAATACGTGAAAAAGAAGAGAAGAATTAAAACGTAATGCGCATGTCAATATACGGAAGAGAAGGATAAAAACGCAATGTCAATCAAGCTATATCGTGGTCTGATACCACGTCTGACACAACTGTCATTCAGTTTTGCAGCAAATTCTTGTTTCTTATGTTGTACCAATGTGCTATTCATAATAAAATGTGCAGTGCCCTGTAGTGTGCCGTCTTACTTTAATTTAGAAGTCCTTTGATTTTGGAATTGTTTTGGTTGATCTTTCCATCATTTCTAAGGAACTCTGTTTATTTTCGAATTTCATGAATCTGTATAATTCTAGATATTATCCTTAAACAGATTCTCCATTTCTTTTAGAGACATATTGTCGTCATTTGAGACTAATCAGCTGAATATATCACACCTCTTCGTGGTTGCTTTCGAGAATAATATCTTGTTGATTTACCATAATTTCTGAATATATTACTGTCTCCCAGAATATATTCACATCGACAATATGTTACATGCGTAAAGTTGGCACCTGAATCATTCTGTGGTTATTTCATAACATTTGCATAATCTTCAGACATTGAGAAAACCCAAACCATATCAAGTCAGTTACACACAAATACACACATGCCCAAACACTACACAAATGCTTACATACTCACAACCTAGACACACACACAACTCTATACTTTTCTATTAATCTTCTAGTTGTTCTCGACATTAGACGTAAGAAAATATATTAAATATGGTACTCATTCTATCAGTCTCTTTTTGTCAACCGCTATGTTACAAGGTCGCATGGAAAGCAATATTTATCAAGCGCTGAATTACAAACACTAGGGTAATAACGCATGGACATTTCTACATACAAATACACACGACAGGTTTCCGCATATTTTATCAACTCATTCACATGGCACTGGTCAGCCAGAGACTATACAAGAAAGGACTGGCTCAAAGTACGTTCTACTATATTTTCGCTTCACAAAGAAAGTGTTTTCTGTTTTTCTTACATATGTTAAGCAATTACTTGCTAGCTTGATTTTATATTCTGTATTATTTCTTACTACAAAACATACTTTTCTCATGCGCCGAACACACACATGTTTCCGTAACAACTTTCCGTAACAACCCGAGTTCCTCGGCATATCACCATGAACTCAGTAACAAATCTACAAATATTCGTTCCTACTGTTGCGCTACGCAATGGTTATGCAGAGAATGGACTTCCAGAAATTTCCAACACATTATATGAATAAATTTTCAGCATATATATTAGGTAAACTTTTAATTAATTAAAATGCAGTCACCTCATAAAAGTATATTATCTCAATCACGATTTCGAAGTACTTCTGTAGAATATTGATGCATATTATCTAAGTTTTTAACTCAGCCAGTTACTAATATTAATCTAATCGGCTAATCCTACATCACAATATAGGCTTGAGGTTTGGTCGTAAATTCTTTTCAAAGGAAATGTGCCCTCCTCCTCCCCCTCCTCTTTCTCTTTATCATCATGGTCAGCAGCATGTGCTCTCTTGTATCCCATAAGACAACTTAGAGCCTTACTTATCGTTTCCTCCTCTGTTTATTAGTCAATGTCAGGTTTTTAGTTCCCGCTAGAGTCTACTTTTACCATTCCTCATTCAAGTGGTCCTATAATAAGTTCAGGTCAAACATTTTATCTGGTGACCGATAATATCGATGTCCTTTGGCGATATAGACGTTGCAAATTTAGAATATTTGCAGCTGATGCTAGCTTCACGTAGTCCATGTCATTGAAATAAACAAAACGGAATATTTTTTTTTTAAAATGGAATAAAGGAAGACGAAAGAAATAAAGAGAAAACTAAAGCTGAAATCCAAATCAGTAGAAGACGAAGCAGATCGTGAATTTATAGTAATGTTACATACAATGAGAGCGATTTCGCTACGTTTGAATGTTTGCTAGAAATATAGTTATGATCCGAAGCTGAAGAAGTAGAAGAAGGAGGAGGAGGAGGAAGTGGAAGAAAAAAAGAAGAAGTAGGAGAAAAAGAAGCAGAAGAAGAAGAGGAGGAGGAGGAAAACAACAAAAAAGGCGAAGAAGAAAAAGGAGTAAAAGAACAAGAAAAAGACGAAGTAGAAGAAAAGAAGAAAAGAAGCAGTAGAAGAAAAGAAGAGGAAGAAGAAGAAAAGAAAAGAAGAAGAGAAAAGAAGAAGAAGATGATGAGGAGGAAGAAGAGAAGAACAACAACAATAGCAGCAGCATCGACAGCAACGAAAGAAGGAGAAAAGAGCAAGAAGAATGAGAACAACAATAGCAAAAAGAAAAAAGAAGAAAAGATGTAAAAGAAGACGATGATGATAATGGTGGTGGTGGTGGTGGTGATGGTGGTGTGTTTGTGGTTGTGATGATGATGATGATGGTGATGTTTTCGTATTATTCCACCCACCTGAAACGTTTCCCCGAGAAATTCTTTCTGCTATAATAGTAAATCTCTTTTTACTAATTGTAAAACATGCAATCGTTTTATCAGTGGTGTTTTTCTTCATCTACACTTACTTTCTATCTTTTCTAAGCACAATTCCTATACGCTCAACACCATAGAATATTTTGGTGATTTTTCTATGACTTTTTATCTGGAAATATTCTATAATATAAACAAGTTTGAAAATAGAAAAATAAGCTACATGCTGATTCAAGCTTTTTCTGCGAGATAAGATATTTTTGAATTTTTGCTTTAGTTTCTCACCAAACGGGAAATGTTGGTTTCAAATTTTGGTACAGGACCGACAATTTAGGTGGAGGGTTAAGCCGATTACATCGACCCTAGTATACCACTGGTATTTGTTTTACAATCTGGAAACGATAGAAGAAAACGTCGATCCCAGGCGGCCTTGGAATTATAACAAGGTCGGAAAAAAAGGTGCTAAGCATTTTTTCCGGTGCGATAACAATTTTGCTTTAAGATCCTTCCCTTATCATGTAGACTCATCGGGCTGGTTTTCCTGTTTCCGTGTTGGATATATAAAAGGGATTTAAAGTATGGGTCCGGAGATGACCAAAGATGACGATGAAGCTTATACTCATCTCAAGAGGTTGAACTTATTGAGGTTTTGAGAAAGAATCCAACAAGTAGCGAGTCACTGAACGGGAGAAAGGTTGTTTATAATTTTGTCCCAATTGTTTTCAAATTTGGTATATGGAATAATTTTTGTATACTAATTATAAAAATGAAATTCATTTTCCCTATAAATACATAAATAAAATATTATTAGCCTTTAGAATTTGCAAAATTTGGGTATTTTAGCCAACCACAAGTGAGAATTTTACACATCTCCGTGGCGAAGAATTCTGTTTCACTAGTAACCAAAGATGCTGCGTATGTGCTCAAGGAATGTAACCACCACGTGTTCTATAAATGTTTGTTCTCATAAAAGAAGGAATCCGACCGTTCCATGGTTGACTCTTATCTCTGTGAATTTATGTGGGGAAGGAGATATGAGGAAGTTAATTTATCCTATAGATTCTTGAATTTTTTAAAACTAATACATGTCTGATTTAAGCAATATTTTGACTTATTTCTAGCAACTCCTGTTGGTTTGTTCATAGCTATTAAATATCTAATTAGCACGTGAATGCTTTAATGTTTTTTATTGTTTTTACTGTTAACTTTGCTCGTGCGTATTTTAATGCTTTGACTGTTATTTCTAGCAACTACTGTTGGTTTGTTTGTAGCTTTTAAATATTTAACCTGCTCGTCAATGCACTCAGAATAGCCAAAGTTATTAAATATATGTAAACAATATTGAGTTCAAATATTGGCACAAGGCCAGCAATTTCTGGGGAGGGGTTAAGTTGATTTCATGAAACCAGTGTTTAGCTAGTACTTATTTTATCATGCCCAAAAAGTTGAAAGGCAATGTCGACCTCGGCGGAATTTGAGCTCAGAACGCAAAGACGGACGAAACACCGCTAATCATTTTGGCTAGCGTGCTAACGAAACCGCCACGTCACCGCCCTACGTGTGTATATGATATTGAATATATATAAAACGGAGCACAATATGTATTACACCAGTCCATATACATTTAGAATATTATATATCACGAAGAGAAAGAAAATAGCAAACTATAAAATGTACTTCAACCAATCAATGAAATACAGAAAATTTATTTTAGACATGAAATTGTAAACTTCGCTATTCAAACTTTTACATCGGATACACAAGTCAGACACTTTTCCGGCGGTTGACTTAGAAGACGGAACTTCCCGAATACATCAAAATAGCACACAGAGAATATAATTGGATTGAGGAACGTTTGTTTGCAACACTGCAATTTATATATAGTTTATTTATGCCGTTTTTCATACGATAGTTGAGTGTCATTTGATGAAGATTTGACTGTTGTTTCTTGCAGATAGGGCGACTAACATAAAAAATCCCCGTGCATTGACGCCCTATTTTACATCAAAAGTATGTGATTTTATGATGTATGCCGTCAGTCATTTATTATAAGCAGCTCTAAAAACAATTAGATTTTATAATTAAACCAGCAGTATTAACTGATGTATTAGATTTATTTTTTTATTATCTCTGTCATGCTAACGATAAATTGAAACAAGCAGAAAATAAATGAAAATAAATGCTATATATCAAAAGGAAATATCATTGACATCTTTTATAGAGATTCAGTGCTTCCTAAGTTTCCCTCCCTTCCTCTCTCTCTCTCTCTCTCTCTCTCTATCTATCTCACTCTTTCCCTGTGTCATTTACCTCTCCCAGTCTCATTGCTAAGGTGTATTTTAAATAGAATATCTGTTACAATGAAACATTTAAGCTCTATAGCACATTATCTTGTCGAGAAGCATGTGATGTGTTTCTCAAAAGCTATTTTCATCAAACAAACAGGTCATGGCATTACATTTTAAAATTTGCTGGCTTGTTTAGCTTTTACTTTCAGAAAAAAGAACAATTGTAATCTTTCTTTCTGAGATCTCGAAAATATAGTATGATGACATTAGCCCAATTTTCATACGTTGTATACTATCACATCTCGTTTCATTCGATTTCAATTGAACACCCCACGCTTTTGTACCGTGTACTTTATTCGGTTTTCAAAAAATCCACATGCATTTCGTAACCTAGTCACTTTTATGGCACAGATAATAATAATAATAATAATAAGAAGAAGACGAAGGAGAAGAGGAAGGTGAAGAAGAAGAAGAAGAAAAAAAAGAAGGAGAAGAGGAAGTAGTAGTATTAGAAGAAGAAAAAATAATTAGGAGTAGAAGACGTAGAAGTAGAAGACGAAAAAAAAGTAGTTGAAGAAAAAGAAGAGAAAAATATTAAAAGAAGTAGTACTAGTAGTAGAAGACGAAAAAGAAGAAGTAGAAGTCGAAAAAGAAGAAATAGAAGAGGTAGAAGTAGAAGAAAAAGAAGTAGAGGGGGAAGAAAAAGAAATAGTAGTAGAAGTAAAAAGTAGTATTAGAAGGAAAAAATAGTATTAGAAGAAGAAAAGAGGAAGAAAAAAAAGAAGAAAGGTGGTGTTGGTGGGGATGATGATGATGGTGAGGAAGAGGAGAAAGGAGATGATGATGATGATGATGAAATAACAACAATAAGAGCAGCAATAATGATAATTAATAAACTAATAAAAACATTATTTCATTGGCTACAACTGCCCTGCAAACTGAACTAGAAAATAAATGATCTCGACATCTCACTCGATATACATGCAGCAATGCAGCTTGATAACTAGAATGAGATAAGGAATATAAAGAGATAACGAACACAACTACCTGTACAGAAGAAATTAAGAACAAGAAAAGGCTTTTAGAAAACCCGCATCGAAACTTAGAATCCTGCGACACATAGAAGGCAGAATTATTCTCCCAATCTTTTGCAGCTATTGAAGCACACCTGTATTGAATTACACCAGAAACACAGGTGTTTCAGTAAATATACTAGAAATTAATGCCTGTTTTACTTTTTAGCTTTTTTTCTTTTTCTCAACAAAATTTCTCCCTGAAAAGCTCTGCTTGAAATTCAAAATAATTCTGTTCTCAAAATTATTATCCACGTCCACCATGCACTAAACGTGCTTATAACTACTTGCCAGGCTAAGTTCTTTTATGCAAAATGAAATCGACTCCCGTATTCACCTAGTACTTAATTTCTCGACCACGAAGCCATAAAAAGCAAAGTCGACCCCGGCGGAATTTAAACACAAAACATAAAGACAGACGAAATACCTATTTCTTTACTATCCACAAGGGGCTAAACACAGAGAGGACAAAGAAGGACAGACAAACTGATCAAGTCGAGTATATCGACACCAGTGCGTAACTGGTACTTAATTTATCGACCCCGAAAGGATGAAAGGCAAAGTCGACCTCGGCGGAATTTGATTTCAGAACGTAACGGCAGACGAAATACCTATTTCTTTACTACCCACAAGGGGCTAAACACAGAGGGAACAAACAAGGACAGACAAACGGATTAAGTCGATTATATCGACCCCAGTGTGTAACTTGGTACTTAATTTATCGACCCTGAAATGATGAAAGGCAAAGTCGACCTCGGCGGAATTTGAACTCAGAACGTAGCAGCAGACGAAATACCTATTTCTTTACTACCAACAAGGGGCTAAACACAAAGACGACAAACAAGGACAGACAAACGGATTAAGTCGATTATATCGACCCCAGTGCGTAACTGGTACTTAATTTATCGACCCTGAAATGATGAAAGGCAAAGTCTACCTCGGCGGAATTTGAACTCAAAACGTAGCGGCAGACGAAATACCTATTTCTTTACTACCAACAAGGGGCTAAACTCAGAGAGGACAAACAAGGACAGACAAACGGATTAAGTCGATTATATCGATCGCAGTGCGTAACTGGTACTTATTTAATCGACCCCGAAAGGATGAAAGGCTAAGTCGAATCCAAAATGATGAAAATGAAAGTCGTACTCGGTGGATTTTGAACGCACTACGTAAAGACGGTCGAAGTTCTGCTAAGCATTTTGACCGGCGTTCGAACGATACTGCTAAGCTCGCATCCTTAACGTCATTGATAATAATACTAATAACAATAAAAAGTTATATTTATTGTACCTGCACTCGTTGGTTCTCTCGACTCCAAATGTAATATAAATTTTTAATGCTTTTATCATTCATAGTGATATTTCAGCAACACATATCTCATACTTAAACATGTATACAGCATATTTTAATTCAACATAATATAGAACAACAGGAAACGATGATATAATAAACCGTTTATTAATAATATATATACCTGCAACTACTAGAGTATCAAGTATTCAGCTGCAAATTCTCCATATGCATTAAGTTTATTATGAATTTCTATAGACTTCTCATACTATATATAAGAGTTTAAAATACGTGCAGTTATTGAATTCTGCAGCGGTTACTTTATTGTATGTAATTTTCCATTGATAATTTGTTTGACTATCATTCATGCTAATACAGGAAATGTATATTTGCATGGTAATAGAGATGATAGTGGGTCCACATGCACTCGTATTGTTCTTAAAGTTTGGCGCAAAGCCAGCAATTTTGGGCTGTGGTGTAAGTGTTCAGCAAGTACAGTAACCCTTTGCCATATTGTGGTCCATCTATCGTACAATCGGTACATCGTGGATTTTTCTTGCTAATATGTGTAAATTTATATCGCGGAATCCTCGGTATATCGCGGGTTTCTGCGGCTGATAGGTACCAAAAGTTAGGTTTTGGAACGTAACACCCGCGACCGTCGAGGGATTACTGTACTTATGTTATCGAACCAAGAAAGGATGAAAGTTAGAGTCGGCTCCAACAGGTGAAGAAGAACGAAATGCTGCTAAGCATATTGAGTGGTGTGCTAACATTTCTGCCAGCTCACCGCCTTCGACATAAACACTCATATTAATTATTCTTTATTCTTATGCATAACCAAATAGTATATATTTCATGCCTAAATTCTAGTTACGAAAGTACAGAAATGTTATATACATATACATAAATACATGCACCATTACATACTATTATGTACATTATGAGCGCGTGAATGTGTGTCAATCACATGCAGCTATAATCTAACAATATATGTAATTATTTTGCTTGAAAATACACACATTCTCACCACACCTCTTCAGATGACAAAAAGAAAAAAAACTGCAATTTGACATCTGCGTGGAGAAATCGTTGCGCAGAAACACAGCTGTGACGTATTTACCCCGAGTACCATGCAGCCTATATCTTCAACAAGGACACAGTCCAGTGCGAAAATCAAACCTATGACCACATGGTCATCAACCCAACATCCTACACATCAAGCCTCATTACTACCTTCCCAACCACACCTACACGTATGTAAATATGCATAAATATGTATGTGCGCGCGCACAAACAAACGCAATGTATTTTTACAAGAGGCTAGGATTGTAACGTCTTCGAAATTTCGGCCAGCTAGTCCTCATCAGACTGAAAATGCATAGCATGATATAACTTCGAATTCACTCTCAACACTGTTCTTGTAATATATAAAGTATGTATTTTACAAAAGTAATAAGTAACCCGTCAGTATAATGTGTTTTTCTTTCTCGAGCCATGTCTGGCTCATTAGGGCCGGTTTCCCGGTTTCCTTGGCGTATAGGCTCCCCACCTGGAGCTGCAAGATGCAGGAGGAAAGAGTGAGAGAAAGTTGTGGTGAAAGAGTCAGCAGAAGTTCGCCATTACCGGAGACGAGTGGAGCTTTGGTGTTTCGCTCATAAACACAGACATCGCCCGGTCTGAGATTCGAACCCGCGATCGCTGGATCGCGAGATCGCTGCTCTAACCACTAGGCCATGTGCCTCCATTCAGTACAATGTAAAATTGTTTCTATTATAACTCGATATAAAAACAAACATTGATATTATTATGTGTGTGCATGCGCACGCTTATATGTGTGTATTCATATGTGTATGTATTTATATGAACTGCATTGTACAATTTAGCAGAAAGTAATTTAAATTAAATTTATGATAAAAATAACGAAGAATGAAAAAAAATAAAAGCAGCCATACAATCAGATTTTATATTCCAATACCTGAAATGACAAACACATGTCACGAAAACTCCAAGTGTAAAATATCATTTGACTAGTATACTTTACTATGGTATCAATGATGTTTTCACACGTTCGTTGAAACAATTGTATATGTGCGTCTGTGTATAATTAGTATGTATACGTATGTATAAATATATATTTGTGTGTTTCTGTAGTTGTTGTGGTGTGTGTGTGTTTGTATGTGTGAGTGTGTGTATGGTCTTTTTCGTGAGTGTTTGTGTGTGGCCTTGTTCGTTGAGGTGCGTGTGGTCACGTTCATGTGTTTGTGTGTATATCATATTATGTTAGGCAGTAGCGTCAACTAAGCAGACTTTTATATCAGTGCGTACAGCAAATATATTGTGTCATCTTTGACCAGTAAAAAGCCATTGACTCCACGATCTATCATGGGGAAAATTCTCGCTTTAGAATATATATATATATATATAAGACACCCGCTGTTTTTGTCCTGTTTACTATTCTTGTTTTTTATTTTTATTTTTTGTTTCTTGTATTTATATTCGTGTGACATCCTGTCCTTGTTTCGTATACATTCGATCCTCTTTCCAAGAAATCTAATGCCCGTGGCTTAGTTTTTCTTTGGGGCTGGCCGGATCGGAGCGATATCGAGATTAAACAGCCGAAATTGCTAAGATGATCCGGTTTCCGACTGAAGATTAAAGGCTTCGAGTGACCCGTCTGTTTTTTTGTGTCGTCTCTGTGTGTTTTTGCGTTCTTGTCCCACTTTGTAAGTTATAATTTATATTTAATTTCTATACATATATATATATATGTGTGTGTATATATATATAAATGTGTATATATATATAAATATGCGCGTGTGTGTGTGTATGTGTGTGTGTATTCTCAAGTACTCCACCTGCTCAGAGATAAATATTAATAAACACAAAATACATAAAATTTTATGCGTTACTATGAGTTTCATGCGATGAAAGCATGCCAGACAGCATATTTTAACACGTCTGGTGTCTCAGCGCAAGGCACAAGACGTGTTAAAATATAGTGTCTGACATTCTTTCATCGCATGAACCAATAGTAGCACATAAAAAGATATTTGGTATATACACACACAGACACGCATGCGCAAACACACACACACAAACATACGCACATACATACAGAGAGGGAGACAGATACATATACATTTATACATACACCAAAAACACCAACGGCATAGGCACCTTTACGACCGACATCATTACCCCCCTACCAACAACAACATACATGAATATATATATATATATATATACACATATATATATGTTGGAGTGGCTGTGTGGTAAGTAGCTTGCTTATCAATCACATGGTTCTGGGTTCAGTCCCACTGCGTAGCACCTTGGGCAAGTGTCTTCTACTATAGCCTCGGGCCGACCAAAACCTTGTGAGTGGATTTGGCAGACGGGAACTGAAAGAAGCCTACCGTGTGTGTGTGTGTGGTGTGTGTGTGTGTGTGTGTGTGTGTGTGTGTGTGTGTGTGTGTGTGTGTTTGTCCCTCCAACATCGCTTGATAACCGATGCTGGTGTGTATACATCTCCGTAACTTAGCGGTTCGGCAAAATAGACCGATCGAATAAGTACTAGGTTTACAAAGAATAAGTCCTGGAGTCAATTTGCTCGACTAAAGACGGTGCTCCAGCATGGTCACAGTCACATGACTGAACCAAGTGAAAGAGTAAAAGAGTATACACACACAATGTATATACATGCGTGTATATATATATATCTATACACACACATACATACATATATATATATAAACACACATACATACATATATATATATATGAAGTCATGTATTAGTGCGGTTAGATCTATGATCAACTCTACCATTAATGTAAGCTTCAATTAAGAAGTTATGATTAATGTAGTCTACCCAGCTTTTATTTTCAGACACACTACATCCGACTACATTATCCAATGTGTCGCCTTTTAAACTTACAAATAGTGCTGTGAAGTTGACTTGGCTGCTATTTCCGGTACTCGAAGAAAAAAAAATAAGATCAAGCTTCCTGACCCTTGTGTGTGTGTGTGTGTAAATTTAATTTATGTGCATACGTGTGTATGATTGTGTATATGTATGAGTATGACTGTGTTATTGCATGTGTGTATGCGTGTATGTCACGCCAGCTTGCATTGTCCAAATATCAGTATAAGTCAAAAGTCAATTTCACTGATTTTAAATATTTCTTTACAAAATACAAACCTGATTAGAATAAAGGAAATATTTGAAAGGAATTCTAATTGCGAGATTTAGAACAACCAATATTACGCCCTGCAGCTATAGATCCGAAAACGCTAGATATATACCTACAAAATTTGATAAGCAAACAATGGGATATTATCATAAAAATCTTGAATTTAGAACGTTATATTTTGACAGGCAATGTACAACATTCCTATAGACGAAATTATATATATATATATGTGTGTGTGTGTGTTTGTCTGTGCATGTGTATATGTATGTGTGAATCTATCTATCTATCTATCTATCTATATATATATATATATATATATATTCGCAAATAGGCAAATACATACAGACAGTTGTGTGCACGCATGCTGGCCAACATATAAATGCACACATACATCTTCACATTCTGGAAACACACGATCTCATATTATTATGTACGTTATCTAAGAAAACGATATATACATATGACCAAAGATGAAAATGTATGGTTATAGACCACCAACAGCATATCACAGTAAAAGCCAATCAGGAGATAGATCTTAAACAAAACAAAAATAGATAAAATAGAAAAAAAGTAATGCAGATAACACAAAACAAAATACTGTATAACAATATCTAAAACAATAACGAAAATAAAAACTAAAGATGTTCAGTAATAGATGAAGCCAGAAGAGCCCTGCAATGTATACTCTGTGTGTGCACTACAAAGATTGTTATCTGAAGATAAATAGAAGCAGCCGGTAATTGGTTGCGAAATAATAATATTGATATACCTACATAAACAAAATTTTTCAACGGATATGCACAGAACAATATATATATATACATCTCCATCTACATACATCTCCATATATATATATATATATATATATATCAGTAAGCAACATTTGCTCCATACTTGCGTAATTTATATTTATTACTGTTGGTTTTCGGTTGATTATTATTATTAGTAATAGTAGCAGTAAAACTTTATTATTATTATTACTAGTAACGATATTGCTAATAGTATTATCATAAATATTATACAAATATTATTATTATTAATAATAATAATAATAATAATAATAATAATAATAATAAAAAGCAACGAGTATAATAAAAATAATGTTAATAATAATATTTGTATTATAAGTATTGTCCTTATGTCAAGGTAATTGGTCATTATTACGAGTAGCAGTCGCTGCAGTATTAACATTTATATTTATATTTCTCACCTTAATTGATATAATTGAAGTTTCTATCGATAACTCACATCCCCTAAAGAATAGTCTGATAAAAATACAAAAATCTGCGGTTTAAATTTAGCTGCATCACTGTGTTATTTCGAATAGCTGAATAAATAAAATATTTGTCTTAGAAATGTGGTTTCTGTTATGTTGACATTTTGTGCATGCGTGAGGCATGTGTGAATGATGGAACCTTGAAAAAGGGCATCAATGTTAATGAGAATTTGCAAGGAATCTTGTTTATAGAGTGTTTATATGTAAAGAATACGTGTAGATTATCACTGATACGAAACGTTGATTTAATAACAGCAAATTTAATAAAAAGCACATTTCAGTTCTTTGTAAACGATATTCCGTCTTCACATCCCAAAAGATAATAATCCTTAAACTAATAATTTGGATCATCACAAAGAAGCATTTATTTTTTTTCATACGTTTATTTTGATACTATTATTTCTAACATTGGGTTATAAAACGGTAAATATTGTAAATGGCGAAAAATAGTAATACTGAATATATAGTTACGTCCCTTGGCAGTTTGATTCTAAATCTTGCCGGATTTCTTTCTTGGTTTAATACTTCAAGGTTTCAAAAGTGCTTGCCAGTCAAATAAGTGCTAATGCACT
This sequence comes from Octopus sinensis, assembly GCF_006345805.1. Lineage (NCBI taxonomy): Eukaryota > Metazoa > Mollusca > Cephalopoda > Octopoda > Octopodidae > Octopus > Octopus sinensis. Next base: position 7,192,872 of record NC_043015.1, read on the forward strand.
ATAATCAGTCGCGCCCGCCCACACCCACTAAAAGAACTGAAAAAAAAAAACTCGGGATTGAGCCAAGGATAAAAATAATCTGTATTATTAATTATATCTCTTGTCGATAAAGCCAACCAAAGATATATTTTTAGATTTACAAAGAGCCGTTTTCTCGACTCTTTTTTATGGCTGCTTCCAAAGAAACTATTTGAGTATTTAGTCCATAATGCTTGTGTCTTTACTCCATATTCTCTTGAAGAGCTACGCTTATGTTTATTGCTGCAAATGTAAAACATGAGGTGTGAGATGATTGTTTATAATACATCTCATCCCTGTCTCAAATTTATTTGGTGCTTAACTTAGTTGTCAACGCCAAAATGAAATAACTTATTTCATTAGTTATATATTCCCTCTCCCTATCATCATATGCGATCGTTTTGCTTCCTTGATATTGTCTATATTTACAAAGGAATCATTAGAACTATTACACAAGCTGCTTTGGAATAACAGTTTCCGGAAAATGTGGTTAATCCTATTTTTAATTTTTTCTCCAATGTGAATCAAAGTTACATCCAGCTTCGAGCATTTAGGTTATTACACAATTATACCATTAATTCTGTAGTTATTGTAAGCCCTAATATTTCATTTTAATCTCTTATGACTTCATTTATACACTGTATGATAGGTGGCTTCACATACTTTTCTACGTTTTAAATGTGCTAAATAACAGGTTAGCTTCTGTCTATTTCTACTTAGACAATAGGTGTTAGAATCTTGAATTTTTACCCGATCATTAGTAAGAATTCTGTCTCTCCAGTTCTCTTACCTTTCATCTCTCAATGTATTTTCAGACACTTTCTCTCAAACACTCTCTTTTTATATCTTTCGACATTACTCTATCAAGATCTTCGCCTTTTCCATTTCGCTGTGGCTTTCATAGAAGCGTGCGCTACATTAGTATTTCTTTAATTTGTAATCGGTACTATATTCATAATGAAATACTACTTCTGTTTGAAGCTGTCCTCTGATATCCAGTTATCCATCAATTTCTTCAATATTTTCTTTATATTAGAAGCTGTTCTTAAACCATAAATACATACTTTATATAATGAACGTTAATTTCAACATTTTTCGATCTGTATCACAACTTTCTATTCATGTACTTGTCAATTTGCCGTTCGTCGTGAAGCTAGTGCCTCCTATTCTAATGCAATTGTTCTTTTAGATACTTTTACTCCTGCTATTCATGATTGCGGGCAGATCATGATATTTAACACATTTCTAATGCCTCTGTCCATTTCCTCCATTTAAGATATAACTGGCTGAGGACGACTGCAGAATATTACAATACAGGTATTGCGCAGGTATGTGTAAATTTAATAATGCTTCTGTCACTTAATTTTCTTCATAATATATTTATGAATCTTACCCTTCTCTGTTCTTTAATTTTATATTTCGCCTTGTCATGTTTCAACCACTCTTTCTTCTTAAACAAATTTATATATTTATAACATTCATCCGCTCTCCGTGACCTTATTCTGAACTTATCTAGAAAAGTTATTCTCTTACGTATTCTTCGTTAGCAATGCCTGTGTAACTTACTTCCCAACACAAATGTGTATCTTAGTAAGTTTACTGTAATTTCTAACTTAACATTTCAAAGAATATAACATTATTTGGCTCATTGCGCTTGAAGTAGGAGTTAATATATATATCAATTGGAGACAACATGAAAATCTTGAAGTGTTTTACCATGCATTGAAGCCAGTTCCTCATGGAAAAACCAATAGTTAGTTTTCCTTTTACGGCGAAATTTTCTCTAAATAGTAAAATTAAAAATTTTATAACAAAAAACTCTATCAATTGTTTAATTGTTATTCGTAACCCATCTTTTGTTATTTTTTAGTTAAATTGATGAAATATGAACTCCTCTTTATGTCAGAATAAAAATATCATTAAGTTCCCTTAACTCCTATAAACAACCTTGGCATTCCACTCTAACACTCTAAAGCTTTTACCATCAGCCGTCAACCCTGGTCATTGTTTTTTGTCATGCATTGCAGGATCGTGATATTCTGACCTGTCCACGCCTTGACATTGCCTGACATTGGTGACATTGACGTGTGTGTGTGTATGTGTAGGTGTGTGGATTATGGTGTAGGAACTGTGAAGTGGTCAGTGCTAGTGTGCGCGCTGGTATGGGTGCTGGGAAGTGTTCAGTGCTAGTGTGTGTAAGGGGTGGTGTAATGATGTGGTGTGGTATAGTCGTGTGGGGTATGGTGGTCTGTGGTGTGTTGGTGTGGTAGTTTGTGGTGTGGCGGTGTGTGGTGGGTGTGGCGGTGTTGGGTGTGGGGAGGCGAGAGTGGGGGAAGCAAAGGTGGTATCTAACGGATGAGGAGATGGGATCTATAGGGATGGTGGGGGTGGAATATGTAGAGTGGGTTACGAGGGAGGGGATGACGATGAAGGGGAGGGTGGAAGGGAGAAGGTGTGTAAGCAAGAGAGGAGAGGTGGATGGGAGGAAGTGTGTGTGAGAGGAAGAGAGGAGAAGAGGAGGGTTAGATGAAGAGGAGAGTTGAGCCCATGTGGCGCAAAGAAGCGAAGAGAGAAGATTAATCCCTGCTCACGGCGAAGACGGGTGTTCGGATATGTGTGGGTGTGTGTAGACCCAGGTAGGGCTCTGTCGTAAGAAGTTTGCTTTGCAACCACATGGTTCTGGGTTCAGTTCCAGCACGTAGTACCTTGGCCAAGTGTCTTTTGCTTCATCCACGCGCCGACCAAAGCCTTGTGAATGGATTTGGTAGACACAACTGAAAAGAAAAAAACGTCGTATCTGTGTCTGCGCTTGTTCCCACCAGTGCTTGTGAACCGGTGTTGCTGTGTTTATGATCCAGTAAATTGCGTATCGGTAAAATATGTTCAGCATTCAAAATATAAGCTTCAAAAAATGTGTACCAGGGTCATTTTGTGCGACTAAAGAGAGCAAGTTTGTTTATACTAATCTTGTCCACCATTTGTTATTCCATCTATTGAATATGGATTTGTGGTGAAGTGTGCAAGCATAACTAGGTGGAAGCGCACAGTTATGAGGTAGCAGATCCGAATAGTCATCTGAGCGGTCAAAGAAGAATAGCCAGATATTCCATTCATAAAGAGAAGCGACAAAGAGACGGAAATATCCGTGAAGGTCGAGCTATTTACGTGTATATATATATAAGCTAAGCCTGAAGCTATTAGTTGCTACGACACGCTGAATTTTCCAAATCACGTTATAAAATCCATGTTACAAATATACTAAGAGTATCTTTTTTTAAGTAGGCGTTTATTTATTTGTGTGTTTGCTTAGGTATCAATAAAATGATAAGCGAACATCTATCTTAAGATACATGAAACGAAAAATCGCTGCTGGTTATGTTCAGAAACAAGAATCATCCGCGTGTCAGCTTACGATAGTCGAAATGCGAAAAATGACGAGGTATATATGTTTATCGAGTGTGAATAGACTATCTACAAATACATGCACAAATTCGCTTCATCAGGCGTGCACACACACACTTATATACCTACATGTATGCATTATCTATCTATCCATCTATATATATATATATATATATAATATATATATATATATATATATATATATATAAGGATAAGATCGTTAATTTAAATCTAATAACGATATTATCAAGTGGCCAGCACGGAAATAAAAACCTTCGAATGTCTCTCCTTGTGCTGTAGGAACATCTAATGTGGTTTTAGAGTCAGATTCTGGCTGCTATTTCCAGCATGGTGGTATCTCGTAGATACCCTAAATTATAATTTTAGTAATATATATATATTATATATATATATATATATATATATATATATATATATATAATATAATAATAATAATAATTTAATAAATAAAACAAAGACATACATATATGTACATACTTACATCGAAATGTATATATATACATGCATATATGGCTACAAAAAACGTAGAACACAACGAGACACGAAAACATAAATACAAAACAAGGAAACAGATTTTTAACAACGAATAAACAGAGTACAAGGTATACAACACAAGGAACATTCCCCTTCTTCAGCTGCTCCTGTTTCGACTCATTGCGTGTTTCGAAAACGTCACGCGTCTTCTTCTTCCAAGTAAGTTTTATATTTATATATATATATATATGTATATATATAATATATATATATATATTATATATATACATTCATATATACATACATCCATACATACATATATCGATATTAGTATTTACACCGGATAAGCGCTATGGAATAGATATATTTTTATCGACAAATTCCCTTTCAGAAAACTAGTCATTCTATAAGTGTATCTAGACCGCACGGCGTGTAGTAGGGCATTTTCTCGCTCTTAGAACACCACTCAAGATGTAGGAATTTCTGTTCCAACCGATAACTTATGATATTGTTTGATATATATATATATATATATATCTCGTAAAATATGATAAATTATGTATGTCCAAACCTACAAACATACTTGTATATTTGTGTATGTGTGTGTGTGCGTGTGTGTGTGTGTGGGGGGGGGCAACCTCCAATGGCTCCGTGAATTATTTTGGAGATTTATCAAAAATGCCAGATGTAAGTAAAGAAAATGCTTCTGTTCAGTTTTAGTGATATAACAATCAGCAGGTTATTTTTAAAGATGGGAGGACCGTGCCAATTCATTAATTAAGAAGAGAGAGGAAATGTACATAACTGTCAAAGTGTAAAAAAAAATAATAAATAAACAAGATGGATATAGTTCTGTTACTAGAAGTGATTTAAAGGATGTTATAAACAAGAACATTTGAAAGGTTGTGCAAGTCTCACGAAGCGCCAATCCTGTGGCATAGCTTAGAATACATCGCACACTTAAATTCTGTGCACATCAATCAATCATATAAGAGTACGTTTTTTTGCATTATTGGGAAAATAGAAAAACTGTTTTTTTTCTCAAGAATAGCGACCACATTTATCAGTGAGATTATTTTTGGTGTATAACGATGTCGTGTATATTCATAAATGTTCGTCTGGTCATTTGCACTGCGTAAGTGCTTTCAGCTAGCTTGTGTTGGGAAAAAAAAAGAGAAAAAAATAACTACTGCTAGTTTGAATTATTATCCATTACCAGAGGCCGCATAGAAGGGTACGGCTATTTGCGACGATTGCTTTTGTACATAGCAGCCTAGCTATGGATATAAACGTATTCTCTGGTATTGAAAATCACCAATAAAAGACACGGAATGAATCGTGGAATATTTTGTGTTTCTTTCAGCTTAACGTATGAAATTAATTGTATTTCCTGTATATCAAGACAACATAGTCAAATCATTATAATCCGATTATTATTATAATAATTGTTATTATTATCATCATCCTCATTATCCTCATCGTTGCTGCTATTGTTGTTGTTATTATTATTATTACATGAAAACACACGCCATATTTTGCTAGTTATGATGGAAAGTGTCAGCTGTCTACAGTCAGCAAACTGAGGTGACACTTGTTTACTGGTCGTGCTTCAAGAAACTTGCGAAGAATTCTTGCAGTTCCAAGCAATGCTGATTTTGTAGGTATTCTACCTTCACTCTTGTACCAATCTTTTTCAGCCTTATTGGTAGTTGAGTGCTGATACTTCGAAGTGCACCAATTACTATTGATATCACAACTACTCTCTTCATTGACCACGACCTTCGTATTTCCTACAATTGGTATCGCCTCTACTTTGCTATCGGTATCACGTCTCTTATTATTATTATTATTATTATTATTTAGGGAGAGAGCAGTTCATGCCATCAAAGTGACACTGCAGTAAAATATACGAAGCCCAGTATATCCATCATGACTACCCGTCTGATAAGGGTACACCAGGCACATGCACCACAACAATATGTGCGCGACATGGCGATCTCATATCAAGATAAACAGCACATGACCTTACTAGCCCAGTTAGAATTTTCTCCAGGTAGAGTAGGCCAACCCGCTCAAAAGGTCACTGAATAAGGATTGTTTAAGGATGCTGAACGAACTATCCATGTTACCAAAGGTGAATTATCCAAACCCCTAAGAATTCCTTTCAACACATGGCTATGATGCTCCCCCACTGCTTCTGCTCGTGATCATAGATGCGCATATCTTCAGTCACTAAGGACATGCTCAACTGGTTATGGTCAAACAACTGACGAGCAAATCTGCGGTATTAAGCAGAATATTTGCTGTAGCCCATATTTAATACCAAGACAAAACAATGTACATGATAACACTTCCAATCAGTTAAGATCAGAAGCCATGAGATCCACTGTCTGGTACTGCAGTAGGGCATTTATTATTATTCAGTTGTCCTATTTTTATCACGTGCTTTCACTACACTACCGACCGCAGATCTGTGTACAATAGGTATGTGCTGTGGTTTGTTGAATTACTCATATTTTCACTGTATTGAAAGGGCTTTAAGTAGGACATGCGAGGTGCCTACTAGTGTTATTTTCTGTATGTTATATTCATTAACAATCCCTGGTGTTTTGGTTATATATTTGTCTGAATGCCTTTTAATATTATACCTAATGCATCCATAATCATAGGGATTGTTTCTATTTTCAGGCTCCACAATCGAATTACCTCTATTTCCATATCATTGTATTTTGTTTATCTTGTATTTTGGTTGTTTGGTTATATTCACTTCGTTTGTTGTAATTATTTATTCCACTTTCGGTTATATATTCAGAGCTACGGACGTACGTCCAACGCAGTTAGAACATTAGGAATCCGAGACACTTTTATAAATATTCTTGCTTTTCTTTTAGAGATACATTATCATCTGTTGGTTACCTCTGATAACTATATCCGCTCTATTAGACTTGATTTCTCTATCTGTGTGTATTGGCATATAACTATATGTTCGGGCATCTATATACCTTTCACGAGTAGATTAAGAAACAAATTGCCTGGTTGTATTCACTTCGCTTATTGCAGTTATCTATTTCACTTTTGGTTACATATGCAGAGCTACGGACCCAAGTCCAACGCAATTAGGACCTTAGGAATCAGAGACACTTTTATAAATATTCTTGCTTTTTTTATAACTTGCATTGAAAATGTAACTCGTGTATATTGACAATTAGATCTCCAGTAGGAATTTCAGTCAAGAATATTTCGTTTTCTTTTTATTTGAATTCAGACATATTGCTCGAAACACAATTTTGTGTATGAAACTGTTGGTATTTTAAGACAGCGATTCAGAATTTCAAGGAAATTCGGTTTTCTAATTTTATCAATTTGAGGAAATATAATTATGATGCTAACAACGATGAAGACGAAGATGAGCAGAAGTCGGAAGACGAGGAAGCAGAAATGGAGAAGGAAAAGAAAGAGGAGGAGGATGGACAAGAGAACGTATCAGAAACCTCTCTCAATGTAATATCATTCCATTCCTCTCCTAGTGTAATATGTCTGTTTGAGTCTAAGAAATAAATCAATATGGAATTTACTTCAAATATGTTGTAGATGTAGTAACGTGGTGGCTATGTTTCAACACGAAACAATCAATCGCCTCTCTTCTTAGTTTATTTTATTGCGACCAAATTAATACTACGGATTTTGGAATTAGGTTAAGCTCCATCTGATAGCTTACGCAATTTAATGATTAAACAGAATCCTGCAAGTCTGTTGAAGAATTTAATTATGGAGAGCCGTCCAATTAATTACATTCAAGGCTGCAAATAATTGAGTTTCAATTTGCGATGTTGTTTTGTCGTTTTCATTTTGTTCTTAATTCAGGATAATATATAGTGACACAAGTCTAATTTTCATTTTCCTAATCATTTATGAATCAAACTTTTTCATAAATGACTTTCTTATCAAACTGAAGTTATTTCTAAAAGCTTTTTACAGAGCGGAAATATGATAGAGTGATGCCCAACCTTTTGTTGGGAGCTTTCATGTGGTACATGATGTGAACTAATTAAAGGCATAGACTCATCTCGTCAAAATTTAACTAAGCTTAAACTATTAGCTCTCCGCTGCAATCAGATTAAATTTGCCTCATCTGTTGAGGAAGAGAACATGAGATCATGTGACATTTGTCATACTTCTCTGGGTCACATCAGATACTATGAATCAAGATATCTTCTTTCGTCTTTATAGAAAAGCCTGCTGTGTGACCCTCGTCACTGAGTTGTCAGTGATCGCGTGTCAGTGTACGGCAGAATTACGAGGTTATATCAAAAGGTTTCTGGATTAATTATGTTTAATAACAGATAACTTATTTACCTAAGTTTTAACATCACCACTTTCGCAATAGTCACCTTGCGCAGCAATACCGGTCCCAGGGTTCCTACCACTTTTGAATTTATAAGCGAGTCGAGGACATTCTGTGATTCGCTCCAGAACTCGACAACGGTGTTAAAACAGCGATCTTTGAGCTGCATTTTCATTTTGGGGAAGAGATGGAAGTTGTTTTGGACGAAAAACTCACGAGTGAGGAGAGTTCGGGAACAGGATGCATTGCATACGTGAATAATCAAATTCTTCGTGCAACACAAATTTTGTTGCTTTCACCGAATGCCCTCCCTCAAACACTTCCAGACATTCCAGTAGAACTCTCAATTGACGGTCGTAATAACGTGTCGCATAAAGTGAAATGGTAGCCACACGATTCTTGAAATTTTCCACATTCTACTGTTAAACCATTTATTTTAATTGCCGAATAGAGATATATCGATGATGTTAATGTCCCGATTTAACTGTTGCAAACTGACACCTGCTTGAAAAACATTAAGAAGGATGCAGTATTTAGTTCAGCGTTTGTGTATTGGATACAAATAAAGTGAAAAGAGAATGATGGTGAAGTGAATTAGAACTCGTAACTGGAAGTAGAACGAGATCAGATCTTTCCGATGAAAAGATGTCATCAAAATACCAGTAGAAATGGCAGCAAGCAACAGTACGGCTGCAGGGCAGAGGCTGAGTCATGTATGTGTGATTGTATGCCAGTTAATCGAGTTTCCTTTCGCTAGTCGTGGTCTGGAATATTTGTATGTGTTAGGAATGTTCCAGGCATGACAGCAATATTCCATTATTGACCTCACAAGAGTATATGCATTATATTATACATGCATATATACGTACATATTCATACTTAAAGACTCGCGTGATACTTGTCTACGTCTATTTATATTCTACGTTATAATACCAGTTTTTATGGTCTTTCATATTTTAGAGTCATTGATAAAACACATAGTACAATTGGTCGCATTGACTGCTGCTTCCAAATATTTTTGGCTGGGTATAAAATTTTATATATGTTTATGTGATAAATAGCTATAATGGCGGAATGCTCTTTAGAAATTTCTGATTTTTCCACGAGACAAAATCTCAGCTTGTTTCCATTGTTCTTCTATTGTTCATGAGTAATTTTTACAATACGAAGTTCCTTCCTTACAGCTATAATCTTACTTGTAAATGTATGACCTTTGCATTTCCCATATCGTCTTTCATAACATCTGGGGATTTTTATGACTAGAATTTATGAAATGAATATTATATTATAATACAATACAATAAACAACAACTGACATTGCAGCTGGGAATTATATAAGTATAATGTCTCGATTTCTTCAGGAAAAATAAGTAATGGAAACATTGGAAAGTAAGTTGAATAACTCCCGGTTAGATAGTATGAATTGTTTAATTTGTTTTCATTTTCTGTTATAATACACAACGTGAGTATTGAGGCTTGAATAATTATGTTACTTATTTGTAAACTACTACAAAGAAACTTTTATATAGCTCTTATAAAAAGCAGATCGATCTCGTAAAAACTTAATTAACCACGACTGAATTCCACTTCGTTTTTTTCCTTTTCTTTTCTTTTTACTTTTTTTTATTTGGACACAACTCCACTTATATCCTTAATGACATTCTTGAAAATTTAAGAGAGCATTAAGATATTTCTACATTTGAAGAAAAACATGGTAAATCAAAGGTGGTAAATACGTGATGTGCGTATGATCTGTCATGCAGTGAATTGACAGATTCGATAGAGCACTACAAAACACATTGTGGCATATGTTCTAGCTATTTACGGTTCATTCTTTTTAAAATTACAATGAAGCCAGCTGTATATTTTGTCCTTCCGGGTTAAATAATATAAATTACCCGCCAAAGTATTGATAATTCATATTATCACATCTCTGAGATACTGTATCAAAAGTGTAGCATATGATGTGGTGTTTTTAGGTATCTAAATCAGTTTTGGAATATTAGTGAGTACATTTTAATCCCAGTGGTGCCGCTAACGTACATTAGGTATGATTTTGGGCAATGAAATGCTATTTATCAGCACAAATACTTTCAGAATTTTTGACGAGTGAAAAGAAACATACTTTGCAACGGATTACCTTTGGATGCGAATTTTCTAACTTCAAATCAGCCGTTTTTAAGTATTCTTATGTTCACAGTATGTGACTAGTAGATAATATTAATTTCAAATTTTGACACAAGAATAACAAGTTCGGGAGAGAGCGTTAGTCGATTACATCGACCCCACTACTCAACTGGTACTTATTCTTTCGACTCCGAAATAATGAAAGGTAGCATTTGAACTCAGAACCTAAAGACGGTCAAAATGCCAGCTCACTGCTTTTAGTAGGTAAGATATTGATTGAATTGATTATAGTCGTGTATGAGTGCGCATCAGTGAGTGATTGAGAGTGTGTATATGTGTGTGTATGTGTGTGTGTGCTTGTATTTATCGGTAATTTCTTATCCCCACACCCCAGGAGAGTTGAAAACAGCAGGTCAAGGAAATGGAATAATACTGAATTTTCAGTACGTGTAAACTATACAAAAGCCCAAACACTTATAATGGAGCTATTGTACAGGCGAGGTTCAGATTTGATACAGAATAGCTAGGCCTACTTGTCTTTAGCTCTCAAGGCTTGACGAAAGAGTTAAATATCATTTAAGACGAATTATAGTCCTTTTCATTTCTGTATTTTTTGTATCATGCCGTTTATTATACCAGATAAAATCTAAATGTTTTGCATGGTTAAATATTGCTATTTTGAAGTTAACTACATTCCTTCATATTCTCCTACCAAACAGATCGAACCAATGTCATCATGGTTTAAATTTTTAGCACAAGGCAAGCAATTTAGGAGGAAGGGGTAAATGCATTAGATCGACCCCAGTGCTGAACTGATACTTTTTTTATCAACCCCGAAAGAAGGAAAGGGAAAATTGACATCGGTAGAATTGAGAGTCAAAACGTAAAGACTGTCGAAATGCGGTGAAGTATTCTGCTCGACGTGTTAACGATTCAGCCAGTTCGCCACCATGAACCCCCCTCATATTGAGGAGGAGTCAAATGCGCAAAGTCATTTGATTAAAAAATATTATGTTTAATATCTGAATATTGTACACTCTCTTTTTCCTATATCTAAAATAAAGAAACGGTGCTGTATGTGACAGAAACGGTCATTATACAACCGCTAATATAATTTATGTTTGCCGATAAATATTTATGATATAATAGCGCCACAACAAGCACCACTTTACTAAATTATGCAATTTCCTGTAAATGCTCAAATACAATAAAATATTTTCAACTCTGAGGATAGTAGTTAAGCTTCTTATTCCCGTATCTTACAGTCAGAAATATGTTTTAAAAAATAATATTAAGATTCGTTTATATTTTCAATCATTTCTTAATACTAGGTAAATTATCTACCATAGTGGCAGGTGAAGAGTGCTGCTGTAGGTAAACTATGTGCCATATAATTATTAATTATGCAGGAGCTTCGTGGAGCTGACTTTCATACTCCAAACATCGACTAAACAAAACCGAAAACAACAACTCAAAATCGACATTATAAATTACAAAATGATATTTTCAAACCGTCCTTAATAGGTATAGAGTAGGTGCAACAGCCAAAACAGCTACAGCAGTAATTCGTATGGAGCCAGTAGTTTAAAGATATATTTTTTTAAATGATCTACAGCAAGTTAAAAGTCAGAAGTCAAAAATAACGGAAAAAGTAATAATAAATGCCTTATATAATCTTCACCAAATAGACAATAAATAGATAAATAATGAAAAAAAAAAAAAAAAAAAAAACCACGACGTATAAAACAGAAAATTTCAGGAAGACATACGTCACCGAGAATTCTACACAGACATTTGGTAAATACCAACAGAAATTAGATGAAGAACGATGGTGAAAAATTATGATGTTACTCACAGACAACTTATTTAATGCTGAGTCTAGAGACAAAAGAACATATATATATATATATATAGATAGATAGATAGATAGATAGATATGTGTGTGTGTATGTGTGTATGTATGTGTGTATATATATATACACACATATATACACACACACAAACACACACACATATATATATATGTATGCATTTATGTATGTATGTGTGTGTATGTATTTATATATATATGCATGTAAATGTATATATATATATATGTGTATATATATATATATATATATATACACACACATATATATATATGAATACATAAGTATGTGTGCATGTATATATGTGTGTGTATATATGTGCATATACGTGTATATTCATAAGTATGTGTGTACATATATGTATGCATGTGTGAATGTATGTGCTTGTGTTTGTGTGTGCGTACGAGTAGGTGAAACCAATTTTACAAAAAAAAAAATGAAATAAAAAAAATCTATTTTCCAACATGGTAATAAACTTTGTTTTTTAATTTCTTGAACGTCAGAATACAATAGGCAGAACACAAACAGTGTGAAAGATAAGAGCAGACAGACGAATAATTTGTTTGCAGATCAGAGACATTTAAGTTCTCTCTCTCTCTCTCTCACTCACTTTCTCCTCTTTCTCACTCGGTCATACACACACACACGTACCATCACACAAAACCAGATAGAAATATACATATAATTATGTATATAAATATATATAGGCACTCATGTATATTTATATGTCACAAACACACAAAGTCTGACACACAGGCACGCATACACACACACGTTTATATATATAGACAAAACTATATGTATGTGTACAGCTATAAAATACACCTAACTTATAACAATATATATATATATATATATATATATATATATATATATATATATATACTTCTGCATAGAATTCCAATAATGCAGAATCATTCGCTCGTTTAGTGATGAATTTCAGTTTCATATGTTGGTAGCGTATTGTCAGTTCGATATCTTAGACGTTTCCAACTAAACCAAGTAGATTTTCCTCCCACCTTGTTAACGAGTGCACGAAAACGCTTATAAAAAGCGAGTGAGAAATTATAAACAGGAAAAAGAGACGTCTGGAGAAGCAAATATTTCGATACATACACATGTACACATATGAATTTGTACATACGTACGTCACCTTTAAAACAAGGAAGAGTAGTGAAATACCACAATAAGAACATAAATACGTTCCGAAAATAGCAGATCTGATATTGTTCTGTTAAACAGGGTAAAAAGCTGTACAGCAGATGTGAATATACGACCGAACGTCAAGAATAAAGAGAATATTTTTGGCGATTTAAGGCAGAATTTACACCACTCGTACACTGACCATGAATCCTTACTTGTACCTATCATCAAAGGTACAATAGTTTATGTACCAACAAATTTGTACATAATCCAATGGCATAAAGAGGTTTCACTATCATTTCATTTCTGAATCCATTTGTATTTTGTATTTTATTGGGTTGTCCGGAAAGTTCGTGCCCATTTTTAAAGGAAAGAATAAGGTCAATAGATACTTGCCATTGCACCAACTGTGAGCCATTTTGTTGCACAATGCATCTCCATCTTTCCTTTAACTTGAAAATACCCTCTTCCTCTTCCCAGAATTCAGGTGGTTTCAGGGCAAAGAATTCATAAAGGTATCTTTTTATGTCATCCAAGGAATTGAAATGTTTACTATTAAGACTATTCTGCAGATACCTGAATAAGCGGAACTTTCCGGACAACCCACTAAATAATCCTATGACGTTGGATGAGTGTAATGAAAAGTCATATGAGGATGTCATATCATCCACGCATGCCTGTATGAATGTGAGTCAGAACGATAAGGCTGAATGGGAGACGGCTATCATCAGACAAGGTGAAGCAATCGCCGTCGTCATAATAATAATAATATATGTATATATGTTTGTGCGCGTGTATGTAGGTATGTATGTATGCATACATGTATGTGTGCATACACACACATATATATTACGTAAGTAACTACAATGAAAAATGGGCACGCAGATACGGCATTGATAGATAAAGAATGTTTTCAGTCGGATTAATGCAGTCTTGTAATATGAAATTCGGTTTAAAAAATCTGATGTCCCTCAGCATGAAATTGAGTTCCCGAAAGTTAACGTAAATTACTTGTATATCTAAATTCATTTGTGTGCGTATGCGTGTGTGTGCATGTATTTGTTTGTGTTTGTGTGTGTGATGCCTGAGTAAGTGTACTTTGAATGCTTAAAGTCTCCAAATACTGTTAATATGTAAAAGTACTAGCACCAAAAGTGCCGGGTAATGTGTACGTTTGCAAAGAAAAATAAACGATTGGTTTTAAGATTGCTTTTACGTAGAGAAACAATTCGGTATCCAAGATTGCAAATGTTTACTTATCACGAATGTGTATTACGTGTTTGCGTGTCCGTATTCAAACACACACACATATATATATATATATATATATACACATATGTACGTACATATATATATATATATATATATATATATATAATATATATATATATACATACACACATATGTACGTATATATATATATATATATAATATATATATATATACATACACACATATGTACGTACATATATATATATATATATATATATATATATATATATATATATAGTGGAATATTGTGCGTGAGTGTGTGTGTCTAAATGTGTTGTCTGTGTATGTGATGTCAAAATAACTATGTCTATCTCTGCGCCTGTCTCTGCAAGATATATATATATATATATATATATATATATATATAATATATATATATATATATATATATATATATATATGCGCATAGAAAGACACGCACAAACATGCATATCTATTCTTCATTGAGAATGCGGAAATTTTTATTTCGTTGCTGTATATTTTTTATGTCTTCCTTTTGTGTTTAGGCACATTTTCTACATGTGACAGAAAGACAAAATTTTTAAAGATTTGTATACATCGAAAAAAGAAATCTAAACAGAAACGAGATCAGTAATAATAATATAAAAAAAACAGAAACGAGAACAGTATGACGTGAACGAATAACAGCAAAAAATAATACACGCACATTTTCAGGAATTTGCGAAAGCAGTGTAAAAGGTCGTAAAAATAGAAAATGCTAGAAAGTTTAAAGTTTAGAACGAGCAAAGAAAAATTTGCTGCTTAATATATTCAAGATGCTGTTCTGATGAAAAAAGCTGTTGACTGTCGTGTTCCTGTTGTTTGCGAGGGAGCACGTGTAATTGCACACATCTAATAGATTACGTGAATACTGATTTAGGTATGTGAGTGTAAGCACGTAATGTGACATTGCGACGAATCACATGGTTTTAAGAACATTACGTTACCTCGTAACAATTAAATAAAAAATTAATAATTCTTTGAAATTTTGACTCAAGACCTGCAGGTTTAGGGGAGACGTATGGTCCAGTAACAACAGACATATTATTTTACTGGTATTTTATTCTCTTGATCTTGAACGGATAGAAAAACAAAATTGATCTCGTTGAGCTTTGTCCTCGGAACGTTAAGATCCGTATAAAATGTCATGATGTATTTTTCTGGCACGTTAACGAATCTGCAACCTCGTCGATTTAGGAGCAATAATGATAATAATAATAATAATAAATAATAATAATATAATAATAATAATAGTAATAGTAATAGTAATAAATGCCCTGTTGCAGTACCAGACAGTGGTTCGCAATGCCCTGATGCAGTATCAGGCAGTGGCTCTCATGGGTTCTCATCTTAACTGATTGGAAATGTTATCAT
Organism: Octopus sinensis; assembly: GCF_006345805.1. NCBI lineage: Eukaryota > Metazoa > Mollusca > Cephalopoda > Octopoda > Octopodidae > Octopus > Octopus sinensis. The sequence goes on from NC_043015.1 coordinate 7,208,916, forward strand.
GTACATTGTAACGGAAAGCTCCGCGCTGAATAACAACATGGAAATGATACACTGGGAGGCTCCATTCAAAAATAAATCTAATCTAATTAAATTGGTAGAATAGGATAAAAGAACCTGTGTAAGACTTGCAGGAAGCGGCCTTTTAACGAAAATAATCTCAAAAAAGAAATTTTACTGCTATAGAAAGCACAGTTTCTCTAATGCAGGATATCTCAGTGAAACATGTGCGAAAGACACACGCGAAATCAACATCGGAAAGTTTACAAATTATAAAATATAAGTGGAACAAAACAGTAAGTACGTAAATTGATTAATTACGCATACACTCGAATGTCTACACAATCATATATACATTTCAATACCCGTAGGACTATGCATACAACCCAATGTCTACACAACTCCGTGAAATTTACAGGACGCACATACAGGCATATTAAAGCACCTGTCACAAACGAAGCAAAAGAAAATAACAAAATAATTTATTTTCTTTTTTGAACTAGCACTGAGTGAAAAATTCATAAGTTTAAAAACACCACAAAAAAACTATGACTGGAGATAAATATATAAATAAAACAAAAATAGTCACTGTCGAATACAGATCTGATAGCATTCAGAAGCTACTTTACAAGCAATGTTTTCAGGCAGCGAACTCAGATGCGGTGTTGTCTCAAAATATTAACCCTAAATGGACAGATACGTCACCTAATGTCAACGTTGAAGCTCATCATACCTCAATGATAACAAAGAAAATAGAAACCGGATCATCCATCACCGGTCAACAAGAGCCGTGTGCCCCAGTGAGAAATCAGTTGCTAGTTCAAATCTTCCCGAAACAAAGGAGCTGGAAGTACCCTACAACCGGAATATCCAACAGAATGCCATCCACGCTCGTCATGAAAATAACTAAAGCAAAAGAAACGAAAAATGGTGTTGGGAAGATATTAAAGTAGTTTTTAAGGCCTTCTATCATGTCATGTATTTACCCACAATTAATCCAACACTGAACATAACTACTGAAACTGAAGGCAGAAGATGTGAATAGGCCAGATATAATATTGAATGATTTCAAACAAAAATCATGCGTCCCCATTGATATGACTGTCCCAATCGACATAAATGCATCTGTCAAGACCTACCAAAATCTGAGCAAGTATAAGGATCCTGAAATAGAAATTGACAAAATATGGAACCTCAAGACTAAAACAAAACCAGTTGTCATATGTGCCCTAGGAATAATATTAAAAGGGGCTGAGACTTGGAGACAAAATATAAAGCAAAAGTCAAACTTAAATTATAATGATAATAATAATAATAATAGCACTACTGCTGCTGGTACTGATGATGGTGATGTTGGAGATGATGGTGATGATGGTGATGATGGTGATGGTGGTGATGGTGGTAATCGTTTTGAAATCTTTGCACAGAGTAACAAGTTTCTGAGAGGAGAGTTGGGTCTGGTACTTATTTTATCAAACCTGAAACGATGAAAGTCAAAGTAGACTGCGGTTGAATTTTCCTTTAAGAATTTAGAGATGGTCCAAAGACTGCTAAGCATTTTTTCAACGTGCTATCGATATATAATCTGCTGGCTCCATTCATTTTCTCCAAAGTGTTCTTACAACAACTAAAATCAGATGCGTTTTAAATGAAAACATGCTTTGCCACGGATTCGCAACATCGACTCTATTAATATTGTTATGGATAAGTTCTAAGTTAGCAGTAGTTGCACTCTCGTTATGAACACTATTGTTACTACTGTCAACTGTGCTATTATATTTTCTATATTTCGCAGAACTGCGAAATAATTTGCAGCTCTCATATTTACCTTCGGTTTCTAATATCCTCAACCATATCCTCTATTGCTGTTTATTTTTATGCTGTAAGTGTGATTGAATATTTGCTTTCCATTTTCTAACGGCTATTCTTTGTATCGTTGTACACATATTTCCGCATCGATGTATTATTTTAAGCCTGTATGACGTTGGAGAAAGTTTTTGCGGATTTGAAGTAGCTTAACATAATCTTCAAATATCATCTTCATTTTGTGTTATAATCTCTGGATTATCATAGAACGGTAATGTCATATGTACTGTCAAATCTATATATATATAACACATCGCTATCTATTGCTGTATACATTTCTGATTTTCACATAATTCGTCCAGTAAAAAATATCAGCATAATACATAAAATATTTATTCAGATAGGGTTTTATTTATTCAAGCATTTCAATCCAGATAAGTTAATATCAAGGTGATGATTTCAAATTTTGGCACACAAGGCCACCAATTTCCGCGTCTGGGTCGATGTTATCGACTCCAGTGCTCAAAATGATACTTATTTTATCGACCCAAAAGTGGCAAAAATCTATCTTTGCGAAATTTGAACACAGATCTTTAAAACAGAAGGAATGCTGCTAAGTATCTCGTGATGCGCTACCGATTCTAGCATGCCTTCGATTAATTAATAAGAACAACAATAACAATAATGGTGATGATAAAAACAACAACAACAACAACAATAATAATAATCCTTTCTACTATAGTATAAGGCCTGAAAATTGTGGGTAGTCGATTACATCAACCCAGTACTCAAGCGGTACATTTTTTATCGAGCCCGAAGGGATAGAAGACAAAGTCGACCTCGGCAGGATTTGAACTCATAAGGTAAAGACGGACGAAATACCACGATGCATTTCGCTGCCCTCCCCCCTTCCCGGTGCTAACAACACCTCGCGTAGCTATTAGGGAAAGTGACATCGGAATACAATTTGAAAAATGGAGAAAAAGTGTCTTATTGATTTTCGGTAAGTTTCAATAGTGCAGATACTCAGTAAGGGTGTCAGGATGTAATTTGTGATTAAAATGTGTGTATGTTTATCATAAAAAATGGCGAAATAATGCCATCTGATGGTGTAGAATTACCCAATGTCGAGAGATGGATGTTGAGATGGATAGATATAAGTATCTAAGTATTTTGGATTCTGAAAAATAATAGTGAGTGAGGTAAAGGAAAGCTTTAGGCGAGAATATCTCAGAAGAACTAAATTAATTATGGAAAGTAGATACAATGGAAAGAACAAGATTAGGGAAATGAATACTTGTGTTGTTTTCTTAATGTGATACTGTGCAGGTGTTTTTAGGAGGACAAAGAATGAGCTTCAGGAAATGGATAGAAAAACCAGGAAAATAATGACAAGGAACAAGGAACTGCTTGTGTCTAGATACAAGGGAGGAAAAGGTCTCATAGGAGGAATGATCTCTGTTCTCAAAGAGCAAAACTACAAATAACAGACTGAAACTTTCTTTGTCGTTGTTTTATATAGAAACACGATACCTGGTGAAAATGAGACTTATATGCAGCGCCTGGAAATGAACTCTGAAAGCTAATTAGACCAGCCTCCAAATAGTTAAGAGCAGTGTATTATCCCTTCGCTGGATGTATGGCAGCAAAAACGAAACACTCACGTTTCTGTAGCAAACTGACCTAAAAAGGAATGCAGAAAAGGCATGATAATTTGCCTAAGTTTGTTCAGTGGAGATTGTGTAAGAAATACGGTGTTGAAAGAACACAGAAATGCTGCGAACATAAAACTGAAGGCGTCACCAAGAATATGATTTTATCGGATTTTGCCATCCACTGTGATTCAGTGACTGTTGCTCGGAGACCAGAAATTCTTGTGGATCAAAAGAAAGGAGCTAATATTGTAGATACTGCAATAATTGAGGACGCAGGCATGCGTAACAAATAAGAGGAACAAAGTGAAAATACATGCTACTAGAAGACAAAATTGCCCGAATGTGGGCATTGAAGAGAGTAAGGATCACCCCAGTAGTTGAATGGGCATTGGCTGTACAAAGAACCAGGTTTGAGAAATATGTTGGAGAAACTTATAGGCGCAGGAGTGGCTGTGTGGTAAGTAGCTTGCTTACGAACTACATGGTTACGGGTTCAGTCCAACTGTGTGGCACCTTGGGTGAGTTTCTTCTACTATAGCCTCGCGCCGACGAAAGCCTTGTGAGTGGATTTGATAGACGGAAACTGAAAGAAGCCCGTCGTATATATGTATATATTTAAAAGTTTATATTCTGTGCTTGTCCTCCCAACATCGCTTGACAACCGATGCTGGTGTGTTTACGTCTTCGTAACTTAGCGGTTCGTCAAAAGAGTCCGATAGAGTAAGTACTAGGCTTACAAAGAATAAGTCATGGGATCGATTCGTTCGGCTAAAGGTGGTGCTCCAGCATGGCTACAGTCAAATGACTGAAACAAATAAAAGAATAAACTGGGAATGACAAAAGGGTAAAACATGCTCAGAAAATTAATGTGGATGGGACAGTGGTGTGAGGTTTTTAAAACCCTCCTGATAATTTTAAGGGCAAACTTTAGAGTCAAACTTTCTATAGAATGTCTTACTTTCTGTAGGGCACTCTGCTCCAAATTCCTTCAAACCTTTTGAAAACTTGTGGATATCCAAGGTTATAAGCACTAACCCGCTTGCCACTTAAATTCTAACAGGAATAAGAACAAACCTGAGCCAAATCAATAATAATAATAACAATAATAATAATAATAATACTTAATATTATTATCATTATTGTAAACACTTTTAATATCAACATAAATATTAGTAGTAGTTATGGTACTATCATTAGTAGCGCTAGCAGTAATGGTATTAATTGAAATATTATTAGTATTATTCATTAAGTCATTATAATTACGTTCCCAACCACTATCGATTTTATATCTCATTAATTTAGAGTCCTACATATCTTCACCCGATGGTACCCTTCTTATGACTTCCCCCCATCTCTTGCTTAAAGTTTTCGTGATTATGTTAATTAAGGTCTTACAGATAAACACAATGTGCCCCCATAATCTTTAGATTTATCTTACGTTAACATTTGTGATATTATCATCAATATTTCATTGCATACCTACATACATTCATACATACACATATACGTATATGAGTGTATGCATGTATTTGTGTGCGTATGTAAATACATGCGTAATAAAAGAATACGCACATACGTGTATGTGTCTATATATATATATATATATATATATATATATATATATATATATATATATATATATATATGTGTGTGTGTGTGTGTGTGTGTGTGTGTGTGTGGTGTGTGTGTGTGTGTATTATATTTATATTAATATTTTCTATATTCTCAAAAGTACACGTATACATTTACACATATATTCATGTGCGTGTGTGTGTCTGTGGGTGTAAATATAGACATGACATATAGATCTAAATGAAACATTTGCCCTGTATATGTATATTTATACATGTGTGTATATATATATATATGTATATATATATATACATATAATGTATACAGATATATATATATATTTATATACATACATATATACCCATATATATATACATATATATATACATATATACCCATATATATATATATATATATATATATATATATATATATATATATATGTATATATATATAAATATATATATGACTATCTACATTTCTATGTCTTTTCTTCTACACACTCACACCCAGAGACGTACGCACATACAGACGGAAATAAAAACATACACACACACACACAAATAAATTTATATACACGAAACTCTAAAACCAATATTCTAATGCATGAACGAAATTGATTACCAACAATATCAACATTCTCCTTTTACTCCTCCTCCTCCTCATCATCATCGTCGTCGACATCATCATCCTCACCATCATCATCATAATCATCATCCTAACCATCATGATCATGATCATCATCACTATCGTCATCATCATCATCACTATCGTCATCATTAACAGATCCTCATTTTCATCATCATTCTAGTATGCATGTTAATGAAGAAGCTGAAAAAAAGATGATATTGACGACGCTGACACATCAACGTCATCCTCGTTGTCATTCTCCCGCCCGATCACCATCATCATCACCACCACCACCACCACACCATCATCATCACCACTATCACCACAATCATCATCATCATCCTCATCACCACCACCACCACCACCATCATCATCACCACTATCACCAACATCACCATCATCGCCACTATCATCATCATCATCATCCTCATCACCACCACAACCACCATCATCACCACTATCACCACCATCACCAACATCGCCACTATCATCATCATCATCCTCATCACCACCACCACCACCACCACCACCACCACCACCATCATCACCACTATCACCAACATCACCAACATCGCCACAATCATCATCATCATCACCTCATCACCACCACCACCATCATCATCACCACTATCACCACCATCACCAACATCGCCACTATCATCATCATCATCATCCTCATCATCACCACCACCACAACCACCACCATCATCATCTCCACCATCCTCATAATTATCAAAAACACTACGACTATTTCAACACCATCGCCCTCATCATTTTCGCCATAATATTGTCCACATCACTATGATGGCGGAGACGTCGTTGCCGTGGTCGCTTTGCTTCTCATTCCTTTACAACAACAAACATAGCAATCATGATTACAATCGTTAATTTCATGTGAATTTTATAATCATCATATTCATTAATGCTACCCTATCCATCACAACCAGCATTACAAATGTCCATGGCAAAATACATATCACCATCTTCCTTTCTATCATCATTCTCATCTTCTCCAACCTCATCCTAACCGTGACCATCATTATCATTATCATCTACGATAACATCGACCGCAGCGACGGTGGCGATGACAGCTACAACCGTGGGACCAAATCGTATAAATCATTTCCCTGGCCATCAACTTCATGTCCATGATCGACCTCCTCACTTTCATCGTCATCATCGTAAAAAAATCGTAGTCGTCATCGTCGTCGTTTTCATCGTTGTCGTAGTCATCGCCATTATCGTCATGAACAATAATAATCACGGCAGCGGAATAAAGATAAAAAAACACACACACATATATATATATATATATATATATATATATATATATATATATATTGCTAATAGATGTAATTAAAATTTTAAGCACAATAACAACAGCAAAGGCAATAACAATAATAATAATAATTGTAATAATAATTATTATTATTATTATTATAATAGTAATAATACTAGTAATAATAATAATTATTATGATAATAGTAATAATAATAATAATAATAATAATGATGATAATGATAATAGTAATAATAATAATAATAATAATAGTAATAATAATAATGATGATGATAATAGTAATAATAATAATTATGATAATAGTAATAATAATAATAATTATGATGATGATAATAGTAATAATAATAATTATGATAATAGTAATAATAATAATAATAATGATGATGATAATAGTAATAATAATAATTATGATAATAATAATAATAATAATAATAATAATGATGAAATATTTTATGATGATGATAAGAAAGAGAAGAAGAATGAATGATATTCTATGATGATGACGATGATAATGATGATGATAACGACGACGGCGATGGTAATGGCGATCAGGATGGCAAAAAGAGGATGGCGACGATGACGACGACGCCGACAACTACGATAATTGTTCTATGTTTTATGTAAATCGATTTAATCGCCATATGGTAATCAAACTCATTCTTCAGCATTATCGAAATTACTAATCATCCTGACCAATTTCTTTCGCGATTAATATTTCACCCTAACCAAAGCAAGCAACGTTTCTCCTCCTCATTATAAGCATCTTTTTATTTTATGCACGTAAAACTCGCATCAAAGGCATATGATGCCATCACCACCACCGCCACCATCATCACCACTGCCACCACCATCATCACCACTGCCACCACCATTCTCAAAACAATATAAAATACATATAGTAAATATATAAAATCCCCGCTCATTTGTCCACCGAACGTCGAATATTTTACCTTAAATCCTTTCTAATTTTCAGGAACTTTTATCTGCGTAATTATCAGTCTTCTCTAGAATAGTATTATAATCATCGTCGTCGTTATCGTCATCATCATCATTATCATCGTCATTATAATTGACATCGTCGTCGTCGTCATCGTCATCAACATCATCATCGTCAGCGTCTTCTTCATCGTCGTCGGCATCATCGTCGTTGTCATCATGATCATGTTCATGCTGATCATGATCATCATCGTCATCAACATCGTCGTCATCGACATCATCATCATCAACATCATCATAATCATCCTCGTCGTTGTCGTCATCATTGTCATCATCATCATCATCACGAGCATTCAGAATAGTATTATCATCATCGTCGTCATCGTTCATCATCATCATTGGCGTCGTCGTCTTCGTCATCATCATCATCGTCGTTATCTACATCATCATCGTCGTCGTCATCCTCATCGTCGTCATTATCATCGTCGTCATTATCATCGTCGTCGTCGTCGTCATCAACATCATCATCATCATCATCGTCAGCGTCTTCTTCATCGTCGTTGCCATCATGATCATATTCATGCTGATCATGATCATTATCGTCATCAACATCGTCATCATCGACATCATCATCATCATCAACAACATCATAATAATCATCCTCGTCGTTGTCGTCGTCATCATCGTTATGATTAATATCAGCATCATCATCATCGTCGGGGCCGTTGTCATCATCGACACCAGCATCGTCATTATCATTATTGTCATCATCAGCCTCCTCATCATCATCAACATCATCACCACCACCACCACCACCACCATCACCACCAACATCATCATCAGCAGCAGCAGCCGAAGCAGCAACAGCGGCGGCGGTATCTGTAGTGCGGTTATAATTATTAACTAATCATACAATGCAGATTGTCAGCAGTATTGAGATTTGAAGATTAGCAATCTTTACATTTCAAGAATAAAGAATACGATTGTAGAAATTGCTGTAAAACTGTCTTCAGCAGAACTGATAGACGAAACGATTATGGAAATGAGATTACTGAAGCAGTTTTACAATTGTATTACGGGCAAGTCTATTTGTCATTCTCTGTTTTTCAATCCCTCTTTCTGTCTCAGCAATCTCTCTGTTGAAATGCAGTCTCTCTCTCTCTCTCTCATTATATATGCATACATATATGTATACATAAGCATGGACTCTCGTACATACTCAGACATATATATATCTACGCATGCACACGCACACATTTTGGTGTTTGCGTGCGTGATTGACTGTGTATGTATTTGTGTGTGTGTGTGTGTGTGTGTGTGTGTGTGTGTGTGTGTGTGTGTGTGTGTGTATTTATGTGCATAAGATTTCAGTAGATAGTAATATTTAATATATAGAAAGGCATCCGTAATTAGCAATATAATACTGTATGATTATGTATGTATGTATGTATCTTTCTATATGTCTGTCTGTCTCCCTGTCTGTCTAGCTCTCCGTTTATCTCTCCCTCCCTCTCTATCTAACTATCTATCTGCTTGTCTGTCTGTCTATCTATCTGTCTGTTTGTCTATCTATCTAGTGACCCATTTCACTATATACCTACATATCTATTTATGTATCCATGTATGTGTATGCATCTAGCTATCAAATTGTCTATCTGTCTGTGTTTGTCTGTATATCTATCTATCTATCTATCTATTTAGCAGTATACCTACCTTTCTATATGTTTCTCTGTCTACCTATGTATGAATTTTTATACGTGTGTTCACCTGTCTGTCGATCGATCCCTCTATCCATCTCTCTATCTGTACATATATATGTATGTATGTGTGTATTCATTAATGAATGCCGAAAGATAGCGCCTTCCTGCTCACGCTCGTCATTGCAACTGTCTTGAATACACGTAATAGCTAACCGAATTCAAAACATTTCAGTCAAGACTTGTAGTTCAGAAGCAATGAAAGTATGAAATATATGCTTTGTACTACTGAAGCTATCTATAAAGAAAGTCGTCGGCCAAACGCAAGTCAATTATCACATGATACACAATCTTACAAAGCAATTTTAAGCTTCGAAACATTCGGGATACTGGACGACATTTTTGTTTGCCTGAGTGCTATTATTAATTAGATATGGTATTTGTTGAACGATCCGACAAACACTTGGGAATCAATATACGAATCTTTCTGCAAAATATTGAGCCTTATTTCTCGAGTGCCAAGCAAGCGAAGAATTATCAACTTCAATTTGAAATATTATACTTTTTCGTTTTTACTCTTAGAAAAGCTTGTTGTTCATAAAACATCTATTCCGATACACTGAACTCAATTTTTTTTTAAATTTAATTTTCACGCAGTAAAAGAATGAAACGATGCGTCTCCGATCCTTCTTTAACAGCGGAGGATTGATCTCAAAGACTGTTATAATTTATCATCTGATCATTTTCCGTTGCTCCCCTCGCAAAAAACCGGCTCGGCTTGATGTTGCAGTTAGGTACAATATGAACATTCCCATTACTAAATGACGCCTCACATCTTTACTGTACAGGCATACTTCCACCTCCATATCTATATACTTGAAATTATTTTCCCGTAATATATTATTTCTTTATCGCTTGACCAACATCTATCGATACCTTGTATTACTAACACAAGTATTATATAATTACTTGTTACAATTAATCGATGATTCTTGATAAATCAATTAATAGGTTAGATGTTACATAAAAACATTTTCCCGTTATTTCCCTGATTACATAAAGATAATAACAGCCCATTTAAAATCATTCTACAAATTCATAAAGGACTCCCTCTGCGAGGGATCAAGCAAAATATAAAGCTTACGCACATTACAAGAACAAGCTATATATCACACTTCAAATGTGTTTATTTTTGTTTAAATTTCTTTTGGTATTTAATTAAAATAAATGATCGCTTTCCGAAATTACTATACATATAGAAAATAACACAGGTGCCTGAAGATTGCCTCTTATAAATTTAGCCTGAATAAATGGTATACACATGTATGTTTGTGTGTATATGCATTATACATATATGTATATATCTATGTATACGTAGTATATGTGTGTGTGCATTATTTACATTATTCACTTTATATATATGTATATATGTAAGTATACACAAATTCGACTTGGCATCCTCTTGAAGTAAATCGGCTTATTCTAGTATAACAATCCAGAACGTATTTGTTGTAGGTATTGTACTGTCTGATTCTCTATCTTAAGAAATTCTAATTAGAAATTTCTTCCATGTTTATCCAACATATTTATCCAACTATTCGTTTTCACAAATGAAACATCTGTGATGGTGAATAAATAATAACAATAACTTTTGTAGATTCCTGTTTTGATATATATGTATCCTTCTATATATCTATCTATCTATGCATCTATTTACCTATCTATCTATTATCTATCTATCTATCTATCTACCTATCTATTTATCTATCTATGTATCTATGTATCTATTTTTCTATCTATCTAGTTAGCTAGCTATTTATCTATCTATCTATCTATCAATCAATATCATCGTTATCTCCTCCTTCTTCTTCTCGTTTTCCTCGTCTTCCTCTTCATTGTAAGAATTCTCGCGGAAGTTCATTAACACTAGGTTATCTCCGTAATCACAATAACGACATCTTTGTTTATATATTCACCGCTTTTCTTCTACTGTTATCCATTTAATTATCACAGATTATGACTTTTAAGATTTGCATTAAAAACTACCGAACGTCTTTCGAAAATTTACAAGTAGCAAAGATATATATATATATATTATATATATATATATATATATATATATATATATATATATGTATGTATATATGTATATATATATGTATATATATATAAGACATACATATATATACACATATACATTATATGTATGTATATATGTATATATATATGTATATATATAAAGACATACATATATATACACATTACATATATATGTATGTATGTATGTATATATATATATATATATATATAAAGACATACATATATATATACACATACATATATGTATGTATGTATATATATATATATATATTAATATATATATATATATAAAGACATACATATATATACACATATATCTGTATGTATGTATGTATATATATAATATATATAATATTAAAAGACATACATATATATACACATATATGTATGTATGTATGTATATATATATATATATATATAAAGACATACATATATATACAATATATATGTATGTATGTATGTATATATATATATATATATATATATATATATATATATATATATATATTATATATATCCATACGTATTTGTATGTATATCTAGTGTTGAGTTCTATAATGTAATTGTAATTATTTGCTGTCAGGTCTGTTTGTTTGCTCTCGTAATTTCCCTTGCTGTTATCAAGATAATCATTTGTGTCATTTTTCTACTTGGTTTTTCTTGTCATTTACATTTTATAAACGTACGTGAGATTTGATTAATGAGTAGCAAAATAAATATTTGTACATAACATCTGCTTTTTTTTCTTTATATTCATGGTTTGTTTGTTTTCTTCTTATATTTAAATACTTTCGTTTTGTAATATCTCTACGTTCTTTCTAATTCTTTTTATTAGCTACTGATGAAGAACATTCTATTTAAGAATTATAATTAAATATTTAATCGAAATATCTCTTAGTTTTAATGTTAAATCCATTGCGCCATTTATAACAAGTAATGAATAAATTCTCAATGTTTTTCAACCTACGACAAGGTTAAAATTAAATTATTTCTGATGCTCGTTTATTTATATGACATAAGTTTCATGACAGTCGTATTAAAATATAAAACAGTCTATATCACCTTTCTCTGTTTAGGTTTTTAATTTTCCTTCATTTGAATTCATTACAAGACCAAGTATGTCCGCACATCTTCCATAATCAAATTTACTTATTCTATTCAAACTCTAGAATTATATATATATATATATATGTATATAAGTTACGTGATGTGTATAAAAGTACAACATGTAATGATTAAATTAGAACACAATATAATTCATTATAATCAAGAACTACCCCTAGAAAGCCAGTCAATATGACATAGGTTCTGAGAGCATTTAAGTCTGTACTTTGTAATACTAATACAATATAAATCTATATTATGTAATAAGACTACTACTACTACTAATAATAATAACATTAATAACAATAATAACATTAATAATAATAACAATAATAACAATAATAACAATAATAACATTATACAATAATAACAATAATAACATTAATAACATTAATAATAATAACAATAATAACAATAATAACAATAATAACATTAATAACAATAATAACAATAATAACATTAATAACATTAATAATAACAACAACAACAACAACAACAACATCAACATCAACATCAACAACAACATCAACATCAACATCAACAACAACAACAACATCAACAACATCATCAACAACATCAACAACATCAACATCAACATCAACAACAACAACAACAACATCAACATCAACATCAACATCAACATCAACATCAACAACAACAACAACAACAACAATAATAATAATAATAATAATAATAATAATAATAATAATAATAATAATAATGTTGCTGCAGCTGCCGCTCAAATTCAAGCGAAGATTACAGAATTTACGATTGTAGTTTAGTAATTGCTCAAGGCGCCTGAGTAGAATTCAAAGGATGAAAATCTCAGGACCCAGTCAGAGAAATGAAGAGATTGTGCAAGTCTAAAAAGGCAATTATTCCTGTGGTTATTCTCAAAAGGCTCAAAAAGCTGCTTAAGAGGGTGAAGAATATCAGAATTCTGACATTCATAGCACAGTCGTTAATTTTGAGGGACGGTATATTCGCGTGTGTGTGTGTGTGTGTGTGCATGTATATATGTGTCTGTGTGTATGTATCTATGTATGTATGAAGTGGCTGTAGAAGTTTGTAGAGGAACACTTGGTCGCTATACCAAACGCCAAGAAAACATTTATAACAATAAAGAATATAAAATTCAGAATTGTCTGCAAAACCATTATAGATTGCAGCACCACGTAGATTTCTGTTGTTAGTCTTTAAATATCCCGATTATGGAAATACTGCATGAATGATTTACAGAATTATGTAGTTCAACAAAGACAACTGAAATGAAAAAAGAGGATGTAAGAAGAGAATTTTTGGCTTATCATTGTGGCATAGGGCAGTTTGACAATAATCAATATATGTTGAGATGAAAGTGCGGATGATTTTTGTCTTCCCTTCATATATATATACTATATTATATATATATATATGCATATATATATATATATATATATATGCATATATATATATATATATATATATTGCATATATATATATATATATATATATATGCATTTATATATATATATATATATATGCATATATATATATATATATATATATGCATATATATATATATATATATATGCATATATATATATATATATGCATATAATATATATATATGCATATATATATATATATGCATATATATATATATATGCATATATATATATATATATGCATATATATATATATGCATATATATATATATAGCATATATATATATATATATATGTATATATATATATGCATATTATATATATGTATATATACTATATATATATATATATGTATATATATATATATGCATATATATATATATACTAGCAGTATCGCCCGGCGTTGCTCAGGCTTGTAAGGGAATAAACTATAAAGCATCTTTAGAGAGTTATAGCCAAAAAATAGCAAAAAAATGGAAAAAAAATGATGGTAAATTTTTTTTTGAGAGTAAAAAAAGGTTGAGTGCGTCCCCTAGACAGTCTGTGGTTTGTTTTTTTTTATTCTCGACCCCATGTCGAATTTATCGATTTTTTCAGAACTGGGAGAGAACTTTTCAAAATTTTCGCTCTGTTGCGTAGTTTTTGAATTATGACATTGGGCTATGCGTGTGTCAAGTTTCATCAGAATCGGTTGAAAGCCGTGGTCAGGGTGAGGGTACGAGAAAACAGCACACAGAAACACGCACAGACAAACTGCCGTTTATATATAGAGAGATATACATATATACTATATATAGCATATGCCATATATATTATAATATATGCATATATATATATATTATATATATATATGCTATATATATAGCATATATATATAATGCATATATATATATATATGCATATTATATATATATATATATATATATATATCATATATATATATATCTATATTATATATTATATATGCCATATTATATATGCATATATAATATATATATATGCATAATATATATATATATATGCATATATATATATATATATATTTATATATTGCATATATATATATATATATGCATATATATATATATATATATATGCCATATATATATATGCATATATATATATATAATATGCATATATATATATAATATGCATATATATATATGCATATATATATATATATGCATATATATAATATATATGCATATATATATATGCATATATATGCATATATATATGCATATATATATTATGCATTATATATATATATATATGCATATATATATGCATATATATATATGCATATATATATATATATGCATAATATATATATGCATATATATATATGCATATATATATATATATGCATATATATATATATGCATATATATATATATGCATATATATATATATATATATGAATATATATATATATTGCATATGCATATATATATATATATATGCATATTATATATATATGCATATATATATATGCATATATATATATATATATACATATAATATATATATATATGCATATATATATATATATATATGCATATATATATATATATGCATATATATATATATTATGCATATATATATATATTATATGCATATATAATATATATATGCATATATATATATATATATGCATATATAATATATATGCATATATATATATTATATGCATATATATATCTATATATGATATATATATATATATATATGCATATATATATATATATATGCATATATATATAATATGCATATATATATATATATATATGCATATATATATATATATATGCATATATATATATATATGCATTATATATATATATGAATATGATATATATATATATATGCATATATATATATATATATATGCATTATATATATTATATTATATATGCATATATATATATATATATATATATGCATATATTATGCATATATAATATATATATGCATATATATAATTATATATATATGCATATATATATATATATATATATATATGCATATATATATATATGCATATATATATATATGCATATATATATATATGCATATATATAATATGCATATATATATATATAGATATATGCATATTATATAATATATATATGCATATATATATATATATATATTATATATGCATATATATATATATATATATATATGCATATATATATATATTATATATATGCATATATATATATATATATATTATATGCATATATTATATAATATATATATATATATATATATATATATATATGGATATATATATATATATATATATGCATATATATATATGCATTATATATATATATATATATATATGCATATATATTATATATATAATATATATGCAACAGGCTTCTTTCAGTTTCCGTCTACCAAATCCACACAGATCAGCCCGATAATGTAATGGAAGTAACTTGACCAAGTTACCACGCAGGAGGATCGAACCCGAACCATATCGCTGGGAAGCTAGCATCTTACCACACAGGTTTGTATTGATAATGACTTACAAGTTACGCACAGCTAAGCTATCATTGGACAGTTTAATAGTGGGTTAGCTGGCCGAAACATCGACGTCATTTTCAATACTTGTTAAAAAACATTAAATTTGTACTTTGCCAAAAGTATTAATTAATCATTCAAGTACATACCGATGTATGTATGTATGTAAGTATGTAGGCAGGCAGGCAGGTAGGTAGGTAGATATGCAGGTAGGTACGTACGTAGGTCGGTACATAAGTAGGTAGTCCCTTTCACATACTGAAACAATTGTGTCCACTGACTTCCACAAAGTATTTCGCTAAAATATCTCCAACATTGAGAGAGTTCGCGCAAAGTTATTGTAAAATGCGTGCGCTGAATTGTTTGCGTGCTTGTATCAAAGTGCAAATGAGTGGGTGTGAGATTGTGTAAAATATTTAAAGTGATTGAGCGACAGAATGGATGAGCTTCCTCGTATGTCTTACAGACACCATCGAAATCATAAGGGCAGTACTTAGCGAATATCTCCTCGAACTTTAATAAGATTTACAAGTTCAAGTAGGAAAGAATATTCCACTCACAAGAAGCACATATGTTCCTTCGAGTGAAGCTAATTATTATTTATACAAGATTTAAATGATGACGTAAAACAATACGGTTGAAGATATGATTCATACCAGTAAATTAGGCGGGTTGCGTACGGTAGATAACGGGATATAAATGTAAAACCATCTATAAGTAGGCTGACTGATATAACAAGTGAAGGAGCGGCTTCTAATGTATTAAAGGAGTTCAAAATTTCTATCCTGTAATTTGAGAATTTGATACAAAATAAACAGCTGCTACCAGGGATGTGTGTGTGTGTGTATGTGTGTGTATACTATTCACTTGTATGTTTAAATACATATATATATATATATACACGTTTGGTGTGGCTGTGTAGTTCGAAGGTGGCTTGCTAATCACATGGTTTGGGGTTCAGCCCCACTGCGTGACACATTGCGCTAGTTTCTTCAACTATAGCCTCGGCCCCATCAAAGCCTTGTGGGTGGATATGGTAGACGGAAACCGAAAGAAGCCCGTCATATAAATATATATATATTATATACACATATACATATATATGTGCGTGTGTGAGTATATTTCTGTGCATGTGTTTGTCCTCTAACATCGCTTGTTTGTTCCCGTAACTTAGCGGTTCGACAAAACGCTCTTAAGCTGCTGCTCCTTAAAACCAATAAAATGAATCTTTTCCACTCTAGGAACAAAGCATGAAATTTTGGGGGAGGGCGCCAACCGAGGACATTGCCCCCATTACGCAACTTGTACTTAATTTATCTACCACGAAAAAACGAAATGCAAAGTCACCCCGACAGAATTTGAACTCAGAACGTAAAGACAGACGCTATGCCGCTAAGCATTTCGCCCAGCATGCTAACACCTCTGCCAGCTCGCCGCCTTGAAACAAATAAAAGAATAAAAGAATTATGGTTATCGTCCCTGCATGTGAAAACCTGGAGAGTTTCGTTACCTGAAACAATTTATGATACTGTTGGATAGCACAGGGTGAATCTGAAGGAAGGCGAGCTATGTATAGTACCCTACTATGTTCTTAACAGAATATAACCCAACTCTGTGTGTATATGTATATATATATATATATATATATATTTATATATGTGTGTGTGTGTGTGTATACACATATATATATATACATAGGTGTGTGTATACACATATGTATATATATATATATATATATATATAGGTGTGTACACGTGTGTATATAAATGCATACATTATATACATACATATATATATACATATATACACACATAAGTTATGGGTAAATATATTGGTTCTGTGAGTATTTCATTCTAGCGACGTTTTCTTCAGAATCCCAGAAAGACGGTTTGTCACATCCGTGGCCTACCATGTATGGCACCTCAAAGATCAAGGGACCCGTGTGATATCAGGTGGAAATTAATTGAAGTGGCCGTACATTAATGAAAGTGGCCGTGGCAATACCTACATCGTGGAGAGAGCCAAAATTCTTAAGGACTATAAGAAACCTGTCGCATTAAACAGCCGTAAAGACGTGTTTTCTAAATGTACCCTCTTCAAGCGCTACCTGTTTGCTAGTTAGGCCTCTTCGAGTCTATAAGAGTCTCTCGCTCTTCGAGTTATGCCTCTTCGAGTGGTCTCTCGCTCAATTGCGCCCCATACATCAATAATCAAATGGATTGCAGTCTGGGTAGGGAGGTGGCCTGATATTAGGGATGATGTGGTCGCAGAAATTTTCTGACAGCTTTGACTGGCTTCTCCTGATTTTGTGGCATGGTGGAGGGTCCTGTTGCTGATATAGGATCTTCCAGTAGCCACCTGCTTGACCCAGGGCACCTCTACATCCGCCAGGCAATTGACGTAGGCAAGTGATCACTTCAAACACCATGATGTTCACTGGAGTTTTGACTTTATCGCTCTCAGTATATGTTTTCGAGACACATCAAGCAAACGGTTGCTCTGTGTGTTCACAAAATAATATAGTCTGTTCAGGTTATATTATTAGCATTATCCTGCGTTTGAGAATTTAAAATCACTTCTTTAATTTTCTAAGACGTGCTAACGCTTCTAAAGCAAACTTCGTATGATGGGGTGCTGAAAAGTTCCTGGTTTCAAAGGTTTTGTGCAAGACCGGGCTGGTTGCCAAAAGTTCCGAGCTCTTTTATATGGCTTAGAAAAACTGAAGGACTGCTGCAATATATGTGTGATTCTGACAAATATTTTAGATAAAAGCATTTGATATTACCGAAAGTCAGGAACATGTCAACAACACCAACGCACATACACACACCAGCATACACGCAAACACACACATACACACTTATCATACTGATTTTTTTTGTTATTTATGCGAGCGTTTCAGTGCGTGTGTGCGTGTACGTGTTTGTGTGTGTTTGTATGTTTGTGTGTATGTGTGTGTGTGAGTGTGTACGTGCGTCTGCGTGTAATTCTGTGGTTTTTGCTTTCCATTGATGTTATCTTTTTAACGTTTTTAATTAAATTTTTATTTACCGATTGCCAATCAAATTGAAAAGAAACAAGTGTGACCACAGACAATAATAAACGTCACAGCGAATTTTATCATTTCTCAAAGAATATTGTTCCAGACGAATTTTATCATTTCCAAATATGTTCTATTTTAAAGTCTTTTTTAATAAACATGACATAATGAGTGAATTCCAACAATTATTTCCATTTTTGGTAAATATCCACATACTCAATACCCTCGACCCCAGTATGTGACTGGTACAATATTTTATCGATCTCATGAGGCTTAAAGGCAATGCTCACTTCCATGGGATTTGAATTCAGAACGTAAAGAGATGGAAGAATAACGGTAAGTCAACATTCCTGACTCCCTAGAGTAGTAGTTCTCAACTGGGGTTCATCTCAGCTTTTGTTGTTGAAATTTCTGTACAATTTCTGAACACTTCTGCAGGAGTGGTTGTGTGGTAAGTAGCTTGTTTACTAACCACATGGTTCCGGGTTCAGTCCCACTGCGTGGCACCTTGGGCAAGTGTCTTCTACAATAGCCTCGGGCCGACCAAAGCCTTGTGAGTGGATTTGGTAGACGGAAACTGAAAGAAGCCCGTCGTATATATGTATGTATGTGCGTGTATGTTTGTATGTCTGTGTTTGTCCCCCTAGCATTGCTTGACAACCGATGCTGGTGTGTTTATGTCCCCGTCACTTAGCGGTTCGGCAAAAGAGACCGATAGAATAAGTTCTGGGCTTACAAAGAATAAGTCTTGGGGTCGAGTTGCTCGATTAAGGCGGTGCTCCAGCATGGCTGCAGTCAAAATGACTGAAACAAGTAAAAGAAAAAGCGAATAAATCTGATACAATATACAAAACGCTTTTTTAAAAAATTAAACTATTCCTTATGATATTTAATTATGAAAATACAAGAGGATCTTCTTATACATCGAATGGCTATGGAGGTCCAGGAGAGTAAATTAGAAACGAAAGGGGTCCATAGACAAAAACTGTTTGAGAATTACAGCTCTAGAGTGTAAGCTAGATTGCTTCTCTTGTGTATTACGGTATTATAAAACACAAGCGTACGTCTACGTTTCTTCAGATGAAGCTCAAGATTTTTAATTACATAATCTAGATAATATAATTAACAATCTGGATTAAGATAAGATTAAAGCTAATACAATATGTCGAAAGCTCACTAGAAAAAAAAAGCAAATTTAGAAAATATAAGAATAATACAATGCACAGAAGAATATGAAAGATTATTCTAATGGATATAAAAAATGGAAGAGTAGTTTCCAAACACATGATTCAGGGAGTTCAGAACTTGGGTAATCTGATATAATGTAAACAGCAGCTGCCCGGGTTTCCCCACAGGAACATATATGTATAAATACATACATATATTTTTTAAGACTGCAGTCAGAAACTTGAGCGTGGTATCCAATTTAATGCTAAACCAATGGGGCAAATGTTACATATAGAGATCCGCGCGGGCGCGCATATATACACAAACACGCGTACGCTTCCCACACACACAAAAAAAACATTCACATACGTACGTAAATATAAAAACAAGTATTTATAACTTGACACACACACACACATATATATATATACAAGCACAAAGATACACACATACATAGATATACACACATATATATATACACATACAAAAATAGATATACATATATATATAGTTATATATATATATACAAATATATATAAATATACAAATATATATATATATACATAACTATATAAATACATATAAATATACAAATATATATATATATATATATACATACATTATATACATATATATATATATACATAAACACATTATATACATATATATATATATACATAAACACACACTCACACACAATATATATATATATATATTATATATACATATCCACGTATATATCATATGAAACATACACAGGGATGTATAAATATGTATGCGCAAGTTTTTGTGGTTTCGTGAGAGTCCGTGAGCGTATTTTGGTTTACAAATTTCTCCTCTTTTTCTTTCTCTCTCTATCTATCTATACATCCATCCATCTAACTATCTATCATTCTATCTATCTATCTATCTATCTATATACACACACACACACGCTTTCATGCATACATAACGCACAATATTGTGTGCGATCAGACCATTGCGTGACGTTTTGTTTAATATTTCCAAGCTTTTATTTATTTTCATTCACTGAGGTTTTAAATGAGCCAAATAGAAGAAGGTAGACAAAACAAAACGACCACAATCTCTTCGTTTCTAAAAGACCAGATGTGAAATGTTTTCGATGCAAATATTTAAGGATCTAGACATGGTGAATGAACGCTCAGTACCGAACCTTTATTTATTTATATATATATATATATTTCTTTATTTATTGTTATTTATAGTAAAAATCTTATGTATGTACCTGTCCGGTGTGTTGCAAAGTTACAACTCACGCTGCAGTAGTCCTTCGTAGCAGACTGTGAGACTATTTGATCTCGCCTATTTCTGTTGCTTCTACCAATATCATGAAAACATAAAACTCCACCAGTAACTAGTGTTTTTGTTCGTCTCAAAACATCATATGGTTTTTCACCTCGAGGACTGCATATCAGGTTGCAGGTTTTGCACAGTAGTACAAGGAATATAACACAATATAAACAGAATGAAACAGATGTAAAGTGATACACACTGATACAGACACACACTCACACACACATATATCGGTGTGTAGGGGTGTGCACACGCGCGTCTGCATGTGTGTGTGTGTATATTATATATATATATATATATATATATATATATATATACACGTGTGTGTGCAGGCACGCGTGCGCTGAGAAGCATATGGTCATATTCGACACATGCATATAAACATACACACATATATATATATATAAATATAGATAGATAGATAGATAGATAGATAGATAGATAGATAGATAGATAGATAGATAGATAGATAGATAGATAGATAGATGAATAGAGAGATAAATATATTAATCGATAGACAGACACACAGACAGACAGATTGTCAGACAGATATGTAGAAAGATAACCAGTATGTGCGCATGTGTGCTTAAAAGAAAACGCCGTTGTCGAGCATTCTGCATACTATAAACAGAGACGACAGGAGCATATATTTATAGTATAGTGATTTATAGTACGATAAAATGAAAAACTCAAGGATTCGAGTGTCAGGAGGTTTGTAACCTTTAAGCAGTAAGCGTCCAGTAGAGAGAACAAGAAGAACTCAGAATACGATAAGATAAAATAATTTATTGGCATCGAGAGCTATACAGTTTTTCTCGTATCGAAGACGGAAAGAAAATTGATTGGCTGATAATTTCTATAAAGATCACTGTTAGCAAATAATGTTGTTGAAAATGCGAATAAAATATCGGATTATTGAAGTAAAACTTCTAAAATATAAGATATATATGTTTCTTCACATACGCTTCGTTGCACTGAATTTACCCTTCTCTCGAAATTGCTGGCCTCGTGTCGAACTTTCAAACAGTTATAATTATTATTAGGATTGCCTTTGCACAGCTTTTAATGCTGGAGATGTACTACGGTTTCAGGTGTTCACTACTAAGGTAACATCCCTTATTTTTCGAGCACCTTCCGGAGTTTTCGAACGGTTTCAAGCAGTGCTATTTTTCTGCAAATGCTCCAAACTTATTGCAACCCCTAATTCTTCCATGTATTTCTCAAGATTTGTGCTCACTGTTCCCAGGGCCCAGATAATTATTGGTACTACTACCACCTTTTACCTCGACTATAACTGCTTAACCACCCAAGCTAACCTGTCATATCTATCGACCTTTCTTTCTTCCTTATTGCATACCCTGTTGTCAACTGGGCATGCTATATCTATGGTCCAGCATAGTTTGCTTTCTTTCTCAATTAAGGCTTCCTACTCTCTATCTCATTGTTGCACTGAATCACAAAATCCCTCTAGATTATTATTATTATTATTATTATTCCGTAGTCTTATTTTCATCACTTGCCTTCACTACACTATCGAGCGCAGCTGTGTGTGCCTTGGGTATGTGCTGCGGTTTGTTTTTGTGTTGTTATTTTCAATGTATTGGAAGTGTTTTGCGTAGGATGCGTGCAGTGTCTCCTATTGATATTGTCTGTATGTAATATATATATAATATATATATATAATATATATATATATATATTCATAATTCCTACTGCTGCTACTACTACTACTACAACTACTGCTGCTGCTGCTTTTTCTCCTCGTCGTCATCCTCATGCTCCTCCTCCGCATCATCTTCATCATCATCATCATTATCAGTAGTAGCAGCTGCAACAACAGTGGTAGTAGTAGCAGCAGTATTATTGTAGCAGCAGTAGTATAATTGTTACTATTAATTGGCAGGTGTTACAAGGTGAATGAAGGTGATTTAAAGGTGAAACGTTTCGTGTGAGAAGCCCCATGCACGTAACTCTCGACTCTTCAGTCATTACACTGCTTCTGTCATTAGAAGATTCCGTTTTACTACTAAATACACGCCCACACACATGTATAGATAAACAAATAGATACGTAGATAGGTTGTTTTATTTGATGATTGATTGAATTATAAATCAATAAAGATACATAAATTAGAAGCAGTACTAATGTATAATATGGTTATCGATCACGTATACTTAGTCCAGAAAGATATCGTTCTTGCTGGTCGGCTGCCTTGGTGTAGTGGAGGATACTCTTTCAAAATCTTAAATGTTAAAACACCTGAGAGTCATGGACGAGCAAGACAATTCACCTTAGTTCCCATTGAAGCGCGATGCCCATCGCTCCAAGATTGAATTAGATGTGAGTTATCTCACCTGTCGATGACTTTCAGGTATTTTAATACCCGGCGCTTTGAAAGACTAATCTTCACTACGCCATACCACAGTATACCGATAAATACACAAGGTACGTATGTTAAATGTATGTTAAGTGGTCATTAACACTCACACACACACACATATATATATATATATATACATACATATGTATGTATGTATGATAATGATGATGGTAATAATGATATTAATAAAAATAATAAAAATACAACAACAATCATAATAATAATAATATTGTTATCATTATTAATCTAATTCTCTGCATTTAAAGAAACAAAGTTCCATATTCAAATCAGTTCATTAAATACAGTAGGCAAAAACTTTCATCTTTCAAATTACATTTGTAA
Source organism: Octopus sinensis (assembly GCF_006345805.1). Taxonomy (NCBI): domain Eukaryota; kingdom Metazoa; phylum Mollusca; class Cephalopoda; order Octopoda; family Octopodidae; genus Octopus; species Octopus sinensis. Next base: position 7,233,914 of record NC_043015.1, read on the forward strand.
GTTCGTGCCGGTTAAAACTTGCTTTCATTCCCACTGCCCCTTGAACTGACTCCAATAATTAATGACACATAAGTTCGTAAAAATAGTGAAGCCCTCCAAATATGGTACTAAACTTATTTCAGAATGAATCCTGCAAAATACTTTAGAAATGAATACACCGGAAAGTGAAACAGCAAGAGACTTGTAATATATATTATCTTAAACAAACTAAAATAGCACAAGTTACACGCATCTGCTGGTGCACACAGATGTTACTTAATACGCATAATGACACACGCCTAATGACATGTATGTATATGTGCGTATATATATATATATATATATATATATATATATATATGGAGAGACAGAGAGAGAGAGATAGGTTGACAGATATATGTATTAATAGTTTTAGATAAATTAAGTCATGCAACACTTGCACGTGCAAGAGGCACGTGCATTAAATAAATATACGTATGTGTGTGTGAGAGCATAATACAAATATACGCTTACAATTTTTGTATATATGTTTGTAAGTATGTATGTATATATGTATCTATATATATATCTGTCTGTCGGTCTGTATGTATGTATGTATGTCTCTGTTTTCTCATCCAAGACAAAGGCGAGTATCAACGTTCCAATGTGGCAGACTTAATAATTGTTGAGGGTGCACAGCATGAAACCAATGGTAACTTTCTTAACTCATAAAGAAAGTACACAGGCGCGCGAACACACACACACACACACACATACATGCATGTATATATATATATTCATGTGTTGCTTAGACCACGAAAGAACGATCTTGCATCAGAACACAGTTACATAGCGTTACTTTGGGTACGGAGCGTAACATGGAAGTATGTACGTACATGATCCAGGGACAGGAAATTATGAAATTGCGATTGAATTTAGAAGGTCCGACAAAGCTAAGTGATGCACAAGCATTCAGCTCTGACTGCTTTGTATCTTGTGGCAGAAACAGCTATAAGCTAATGGAAATCATTGCCAGAAAGGGGATGCTATCGTCAAATTGGGAACCTGCTCTTAACGCTTGCCATCGATAGACACCGTTAAAGACACCTAAGGTGTTGGTTCGTTGAGCTAAACTGGGTTACGAGCAAAGTCTGTAACTCTTGAAAGACATATCAGGATCTGAACTGAGTATGCAAATAGCCGGAACTAAAGCTGATTCAGAGCACTTCCGTCCAACGTTTTTGCAGCTCCGTGAGATTTGAATGCAGTGCGCAGAATATATGGTCAAATACTACGAAAAATTCTGCTGTACACTCTATTGAATTTGTCAATATATGCATAAGGACATTGACCGAAGATATAAAAAAATTGTCTATAGAATTTGAGTTAAGTCGCCGTGTATTTACACAAAATATATAAAGACTTTGCCAGTGTAACAAGAAACTATCTAGTACGATCACGCAAATATATTTTCTACGTGATTGGAATAACTTTCATGTCTTTTAAAGTGCATATATATATATATATATATATATATATATACATACATCTAATGTAGGATAACATTTTTTCGAAAAAAATTTATCAATGGCCAGCATATTAAAAGATACCTTTAAAGGTTAAGTTTATAAACAACTTATAAATAAGGGCAAACGAAAAACTTTCTAATGCCAAATATGCCGAAATTAGACACATTATCTATAACCATATAATTTAACACAAGCACGCTACTCGAAAAAGGTCGACAAGGACAATGTGTCTAATTTCGGCATATTGGCATTAGAAATTTTTTCGTTTGCCCTTATTTATAAGTTGTATATATATATATATATATATATTTCGAAGGCATCAAGTTTTTGAGCTAAAGTCTCCCTTACATATAATAGTGAATATAACTATAGGAGCCATCCCGGAAGTACTCAGCGAAATGGTTTCTCCAGTCAATTACAAACATATAGAGACACCTTACTATATACTATCCCATGGTACCTAGAAATTAATATTGAATTCATTAAAATATTAAGAATGATTCTTCTTATAGGGCACGCTTTCCCATTATGCAATCCGAAATGCATGATGTCTGTTTTTGACATTTTTACAGCTTTTGCTCTTTTAATAATATGATCGGAATTATTAAAGTATTGCATGGCCAACCTTTTCTGTTTATTAAGTTTCTTGCTACCAACTGGTGGCAATATTTAGCACATAATTTGTTTGCGATGCTCAGTAACACAGTCATATAATAATAAAAAATCGCAACGTTTATGTACTCATTGGTACTAAAACATTATAAAAAGACATTTCCTGAGTTATGAGAATTGTATGAACAACGCACTGAAGACACGAAATCTCATTACGTTTATACTGATGAAAATATGCAAAAAGCAATTTCTGTGCAAAGAAATGCAATGACAAATAGACGAACGTGTGAGGTGGAATTTTGTAACATTAAGTCACGATGTCCTGTTCAGTAAACATAATTCTTTCGCAAATATATTCGTTCTTATTCCCGTAACTTGGCGTTTCTACTATCATATGAACTTTTGTATATGCAATTAATAATTTCATTTCTAAGCTGGTGATTTGAAATGTTGTAAGATGTCATTTCAGTTGTTACTAACGTGAGTACATTTCTATTTCTGTATAAGATTTCATTCAATTATTTCCAATCAAGAACTGCTAAGTGGCAGAATAGTTAGACTCTCAGAAAAAGGAGAAACAATGTGCTGTCGTTAGTATTTGTTCAGGCTTTTGTCCTCGTGGTTTAAAATTCCTAAGAAGATAGCTTTACCTTTCATCCAACCAGAGTCGGTAAATAGAATTCCAGCAAGGGTGGCGAGATGTCAGAATCGTTAGCACGCCGGGCGAAATGTTTTGCGGTATTTTGTCTGCTGTTACGTTCTGAGTTCAAATTCCACCGAGGTCGACTTTGCCTTTCATCCTTTCGGGGTCGATAAATAAAGTACCAGTTGAGCACTGGGGTCGATGTAATCGACTTAATAACTTTGTCCGTCCTTGTTTGTCCTCTCTATGTTTAGCCCCTTGTGGGCAATAAAGAAATAAGAATACCAGTCAAGCACGTTAGTCCGTGGTATGGACTTATTTCCTCACTTCAAAATTGTCTAGGGATTAAATTAGAAACCCTTTCATTTCCAATCATTAGTAGGATATCAATAGTGCATAAAATACTTCTATTGTGTTAATTATGAACAGTCCTTAGAGCTGAGGAGTTTGATTCAAATGGGTTAGAAACTTAAATGTGAACGTGTGCATTTCATTGACGAGAAAATTAAGGCGGTTGACGAAAGCAAGTGCTTCCTTATGCACACACACGCACACGTTCATAGATGTGCGTTTGTGGGTGTGAGTGAGTGCATGGGCGTGTGTGTGTGTGTGCGTGCATGTGTGTGTGTGTGTGTGTGCACGCGTGTTAAAATATGTGTTTCTGTATGCGTGTTCACTTTTCTGACTTTTACAAGTTTACTCTTTTACTTATTACAGTCATTTGGCTGCGGCCATGCTGGAGCACCGCCTTTAGTCGAGAAAATCGATCCCAGGGCTTATTCTTTGGAAACCTAGTACTTATTCTGTCGGTCTCTTTTGCCGAACCGCTAAGTAACGGGGATGTAAACACACCAGCATCGGTTGTCAATCGATGTTGGGGGAACAAACACAGACACACAAACACACACACACATATATATATATATATATATATATACATATATATGACGGGTTTCTTTCAGTTTCCGTCTACCAAATCCACTCACAAGTCTATAGTAGAAGATACTTGCCCAATGTGCCACGTAGAGGGACTGAAACCGGAACCATGTGGCTGGTAAGCAAGTTACTTACCACACAGCCACTCCTGCGCCTAAGCTTATAAAAAGTTTTAAAATATGGCGAACATGTGCACGTGTTGCGCTTTACACAACCTCAAATACAAAACGATATCTAAAACTAGAAATTTTCACCATAAGGAAACAATGATATGTAAATATATAAAGTTATGCATCACAATAGAAACAAGAACATTTATATAACTTAAATATTGATGGGTCCCGCTAGTTATAACACAAATTGGATTGTATTGATTTTCTTCATTTATACCTCAGTTCATCATTATGCAGAGCGAAATAGAATTGACCAAGTATTCCTCGGCCTGTTTAAGACATCATATCAATTCCATACTTCATTATGCGCAGCGAAATAGAATTGATCAAATCTTCTTTAACATGTTTGAAACAACATTTCAATTCCATAGACAGCAACAAAATATTTTAACTCTTCTTCTTGAGATTAAATAACGCCAGAAAACTTTAAATTGATATGCGCTGGCGTATAATGTTTCTTCATTAGAAACGAAGATATCTACGCATTTGCCAATTGTGAACAAGGATGAAAATGTAAATTTTCCCGCTAAATATCAATATAATCTTGTTACATCTATATTATTCAAAAGCGATACAGAATAGCCGAAATGAAACCGTTTTATTCGCACAAAATATAGTGGCTTGATAAGCTTTCAGTATGACATGTTTACGTCAGTATGATAGAAAGAAATGATACAGAAACTGCAAAATTGCTAAAGCAGCGAAGGATTTAAGTAATTTAAGAAGACAAGGAAATACTAACTGCTTAGCGATGCATTTTCTATCACTTAGCAGTCTTCACATGAGGATCTCAAGAGTAACTGACATACTTGTACGAATATATCAGTAAAGAAATAGCAATAAAGAAATTGTCTATGATTGCTAACTGCCTAAACATAAAGTACACATCTTATAATTTACATATTTTAATACGCATTCGCAATTTAGATTTTCTCATGTCTGATTAAAAATACTCCTTTAGTTCATACACGATTACGCATGCGATGAATGAATTCATGAAATTATTTATAGGGCTTTATTTGCATTACTATAATTAAAATACTAATTAGCTAATATGTGCATTCTTAATACATAATAAGAATGTGTACAAAATGATTTATAGCCATTTATTTAATGCGCAATTTCAGTTCGTACGCAATGCAGATCATCTGTCGAAACAATAAGCTCCCTCAATATCTATTTCTAAGATTAAAGATTAGAAATTTGCGCTTGGTGAAAAAGGAAGATGCTTAAAATTCGGCATCGTTGAAACTATATGAAGTAAGGCGCAGGCGTGGCTGTGTGGTAAGAAGTTTGCTTCCTAACCACATGTTTCCTAGTTCAGTCCGACTGTGAAACACCTTCAACAAATGTCTTCCATCAAAGCCCCGGGTCAATCAAAGCCTCGAGGGTGAATTTGTTAGACGGAAACTGAAAGGAACCAGTTGTATATAATTTATGTATGTGTGTATCTTTGTGTCTGTTTTCCCTAACACCGCTTCACAGCCGGTGTTGGTGTGTTTACTTCTTCACTTAGTGGCTCAGCAAAAGTGATCGATAAAATAAGAACTAGGCTTGAAATAAAAGTCCTGGAGTTGATTCGTTGGATATGCAACATCAATGAATGTTATAATACAAACGGAAAAAAGCACCATGAAACATGAACCAAACCTAAGAGAGAGAAGGATCTTCAGAATAAAAACGCAGCCCCAATATATATAAGATTCAGTTACACACACACACACATTATATATATATATATATATACATATATATACATATACGCACATATATATATAAACACACATATATATAATAAACACACATATATATATATATAACACACATATATATATATACATATATATACATAAACACACATATATATATATACATATATATACATATATATACACACATATATACATATACACACACACATATATACATATACACACACACATATATATATATACATATATATACATATATATATATATACACACATATATACATATACACACACACATATATATATACATATACACACACACATATATATATACATATATATACACATATATATACACATATATATATACATATATATACACACAAACATACATACACACATATATATATATATATACATATAGGTAGATAGATAGACAGACAGACAGACAGACAGATAGATAGATAGAGATACATACAAGTGGACGTCCACAGGACATGTATTAACTTGTTGCTCGGTGAATGAGAGAGAGAGAGAGAGAGATGGAGAGAGGTAGGTAGGCAGGTTGATAGATAGGTAGATAGATAGATAGATACCACGTTTTTGACACAGTAAACGTCTGCCAAATTCACTGACAAATTAGTGGTCCAGCCGGGGCTAGAGTAGCCAACACTCTACTTAGGTTTCACGCAGTGGGACTCAAATTGGAACAACAACATATCTGGAAAGCGAGCCTGTTAACCAGACAACCATTCCTGCCCGTATATATATATATACGAGACATAATTATAATTTTGTCACCCTTACCATGTCTTACTTCTATACTATTCATTCATATTGTAAACCGTTTTAATTAGTCAGTCAGTCAACTTTATATTCCTGTTTGTTATCAGAAATATATTTCAGCTGCGTTTTAAGTACATAATTAAAAATGACTTTCGACGCAAAAGTATATATTCTGAAACGCTGGTTTCTGTTCTCCGAATGGAATTTGTAAGTTGCTGTTAGCAATTACAATGGGGATTCAGTGTGACACGTCGAATGGTTTGCATTTGTATTACATCTGAAGTGTCAGTAATATCGATCACTGAATGTTCCACAGAGATTAGAGATATTATTACACTGTGTGATTCGCTATTTCACATGCAAACTCGTGACAATGATGCCTCTCCATCGAATGATCAACCAAATTAGCATAAAACATACAGGCTAGTATCTACTAAATTTATTTGAAAGTCAAATGAAGTATAACCTATGCAGTGTCTTGTGAAATTATTTATTGTGCATTCCTTTACTGCGTGCATCGTTCCAAGCTCGGACACCCTGCTCACATCTTTGTTTAATTACCGACTTGGTAAAACAACAGCTGTAGAACGATATGTCGCCTATAAACCAGCGCATATATATGTATGGTACTTGTTAAAGTTATCTGTTTAGATACTGTATATAAATTATATGCACACTTACTCATCTATACACGCATGCATATATATCTGTATATTCTGTAATATATATCTATATATATATAATATATATATATTATATATATATATATATAAACAATATATATAAACATATATATATATAGCTATCTACATGTGCGTGTATATACACATGCGTATATACATAATATAATTATATATATATATCTATATATATATATATATATATATATATATACATACACACATATACACATATGTATGTGTGTAAATATATATATATACATACACATATGTATCATATACATAATGGTTTACGCTAATACTTTTGTGAGAGAGAAGATTAAGTCTGATACATTTGGACGCTACAGTTTTACAGGTTCCATTACAAGAATTAATTAAAAGTTGAGCAATTAATCTTGATTACCGCCAGAAATATGCGATACTAATTGTAATTGGTTTAGAATTGTTTCTTCGCCATCGTGTAATCGCATATCTCTCTAAATTTATGGGCGTGATTATTCGAGAACTATACACACAAGTAATTGTTCCGCATTCAAAACCAGGTCATTTGCCAACTGGTATGTATGTATACATGCTTAGTTGAGTCATAGAGATAGTACCAATCTTTTGTACTATAAGTACAATGCGGGAAATTTTGCCGGGGGGTCGAAAGTCGATCACATCGATCTCAGTACTTCACTGGTACTTAATTTTATTTACCCTGAATGGATGAAAGGCAAAGTCGACTTAGGCGGAATTTGAACTCAGAACGTAAAGACGGACGATATGCTGTTAAGCATTTTGCCCGGCGTGCTAACGATTCCGCCAAATCGCCACTTTGATAAAGGCAGTAATAATGAAATGAGAGAACATTTTGAACATCAAATCAAAACATAATTTGTTGTGAACAGTTACTTGAATCCACCTGAATTCCCTAACAATGATTGAGATTTACTTGCCAACCTTTCGTTGGATTGTTGTCTAAAGCAGATGCTATCTCATTCATCAGACCTGTTATCAAATGCTATAATTTCCTTTGTTCGTTTTATCACTTATCAATATATACATTTCCTGATTTCTAGTGGGTAACGCGTCGGCAATAATGGAAATGAAACGGTGATTGTTAGATATTACAGAATATTCGATCTTTATTATATAAAGATCTTAACTCAGATAAAACAGTCTGGTCATAAAGTATGTTTCGCAAACACAGACTTATAGGATTTGATCGTGCAGTACAACGCTTAAAGCATGCCTGTACTATTGCTTTGATTTGGCCAATAGCTTGTCACTGAAAATTGTTAAGTCGGAAATTGTATAGAAAGCCAAATAGCACAATTATTATATGATCGATGTGTGCTTATACACATACTTGTTATGTGTGTAAGTATAAATGTATATATTTATGTAT
>NC_043015.1:7242431-7244931 GCF_006345805.1 Octopus sinensis
TTGAAATAGTAGTAAATCCTTGGAAGAGGTTTTGGTAGACGGAAGCTGTGAGAAGTCTGTTATATCTTTGTGTCTATGCTTGCCCGCCCGTCACCTGTTTACAACCGGTGTTGGTGTGTTTACGTAACTGTAACTTAGATATTTGGCTTAAGTGACCGATAAAATAAGTACTATACTTAAACAAATAAATCCTGTGGTTGATTTCCTCGGCTAAATAACCCTTCTAGTTGGTGCATCAGTGTGACTGCAGTCAAATGAATGCAAAAATTAAAAGAGGGAACGAATATATACATGCATAAAAGACTGGAAAACATTCTGCAATTACTCCCTCCACATTACATATGTTTCATTACCTGATGGGAGTTACATGTAAGAAATATTCTATTTGTAATTCTTCAGAACGAGAATTAAAATAATTATGAAGATACCAAATCATAAAAATAATAATATTTTATATAGCGGTTTGAGGAATTAGAAATACATTTCTTACATGCTTTTATACATGTATTTCCTCATGCGTTGATAGCTTCTTTTTATTTTACAGTATTCTCTAGTATCTTCAGCTCTTATATGAATATAACGTCTAAAAATATATTTTGGAATATTTAAATATACAGATATGTTTCAGGAAGGCACGCCTTGCATTTCAAATCAATCTAAATATTTAGTATGTGTATGCATGTATGTATGTGCGTTCGTATGTGTGTGTGCGCGTGCGCGTGTGCGTGTGCGTGTGTGTGTGTGTGTATGTGTAGGTACATAATTTGTAGGTTTAGATGGAGATACCAATATACAAATAAGGTTAATGGCCTGCTTTATTTTTTGAATATATTACGCCAACGATTATTTGTAAGCTATTAGCCATCTTCAAAAATTTTGCAACGGTGAAAAACTATTTGATCTGCCGGCATAACTTATTTCAACCTCGTCATGATATAATATTTTCTGATACATCAACCCACATTAGTTTGTTAAAGTTTGTCACATATGACAATTCAGTCGACATTTCTTTCATACAATTTTTGTCTTTATTCATTTTCCTGTCTTTTAGTTTTCACATTTATCCAACATCTCGAATAGAGTGATCTAATGTTTGTTGCAATTTATATTTCTAACACACAAAGGTCTGCTTCTACGTTTTTCCTGTCTGTCAATTATCATAGTGACAATAGGTATAAAGAATAGTAGAGGAATAAAAAAAAATAAGCCACTGAAATAAACTAAATGGAACTTTAAAAAAAAGTAAACGCAGAAAACTGACAAGGGCTAACTCGCAAGATTTATCACAAGACAATGTTCATTAAATTATTGATTTTTCTGAAATAAAAGAAATATAGATATTAAAAATTTTAGTATTTTTTTAAAAACTAAATACCAGTAAATTAATGAGTTAAAATAAATATAAAAAATGTATTGTTGTAGAATTTATTCTAGTGTTTGACAAAGCAGATATATTCACCAGAAAAATGTTAGGATATTAACTTGATGTTGCTTGGCAACAAACAAATGGAGATAGAAAAACCAAGTGGAATACATCGACTAGAATGTGATATTAATAGAGGAGAGGTAACAGTAGTTCATGCAAACGTAAATATTGGTTTCAAATTTTGGCACAAGGGTAGTAATTACAGGGGAGCGGGTAAGTTGACTACGTTCACCCCAGTGCTGAACTGGTATTTATTGTATCGACCCTGAAATAATAAAAGGCAAAGTGGTGATTGGGATTTTTTGGACTCAGAACGTAAAAACGGATGAAATACTGCAACGTACTTTGCCCGGCGTGTTAACGATTTTGCGAGTTCACCGCCTTCATACAAACATAGATATTAGCATAACGAACAAGGAGAGAAAGGGAAAGCGAAAACAGAAAACGCCTCACTATTGAAACATATAAGTAAACTGATGTCTAGGAAGAATAAGAGGAAATATATCATATTCGGTTTGGATGGCACAGGAACAGTTACTGCAAAGACGGAAACACTGGCGTAAAATCACACAAGCACAGGCGCAGATAAGCATACAAACACACATTCACACATATACGTTTGCAAAATGGTCGTTACTTTATACTGTTTATACATAAATATAATCATACATATATGTAGTGTGTATATCTTTAGAATTGCTTTATATGTGTTTGCGTGCTTGTGTGCATGTATGCATGTTTGCTTGCATATATGTATATATTTATGTAATGTTGCAAAACATCTGGAAATTACAGAGTAGGGAAAATGATAAGTAACTCGTTGCAAATGCAAATTTATATTTTAATAGACCGAAGATATGCAACCTACAATTTTTAAGGAAATGTCACGTATAGATCTAAACTTACAATATATTAAATAACATACCAGAAATATCTCGTACGTCGAAGTATAGAAACAAATTCAACCTCAGTAAATTGGCAATTATAGGCTATGTAACTGTTACCAGCATAACCTTTACAGAGCTTTGGCTGAATTCCCTTGCAAATAATACAGAAATAATTCATTTCTGTACA